>NW_015170283.1:994433-996198 GCF_001447785.1 Gekko japonicus | reverse complement strand
ATAGGACAGTGGTTTTCAGACTGTGTTCTGGGAAACCCTGGGGTTTCTTGAGAGTTTAAAAGGGAGTTCTGCAATGAGTAGACCCACAGAGTGACGGTTCAACAGATGATTCTCTGAAAAACAGCATGCTTGCCACTATGAAGCATCTTCTGCAATGTTCAGATGCAAGGAAATGTTACACTTAGTGTCAGAGGCAGCCTTGAGTAATGTAGGATAACAATGAGGGCCAAGAGGCCTGGCCAATGTGTGCATCCTAGACTACTCCCTGGGATCCTTTGTAATGCATAGGGTTTGTGACAGATAGTCAGAGGTTCCTAGGCAGATAAATTGATGTGAAAACTGAAGAACCTTTGGAGGCCACTGTTTAAGAATGATTGTGGCCTATCATCTTGAAAACTTTGTATTTCCAAGCAACTCCTTGAGGGCCAATTGAACATGCAAAAACAGTATGTGCTGAAGTTCTTGCTGGACGACCTGCCTTTGTAAAACTACCCTCAAATACATGGTTTTTACTCTGGTCAGTTTCTCAGGTTAGTAAGAGCATGGCCATTTCCCTAACAACTGTTCCTTTTGCTCTCCACTGTGTAAGATTCACATCGACTATAAGTTTCATTCCATTTTATTCCATTTCCATATTGTATCAGTCACAGGGTTGTGTCCAAGGTCCACTGGGGTTTTCACTCATTCATCTGTACTCCTCCCTGCCTGCCACATTCCATGCCACTTCCAAGGGTCCCACCTTCATAATGGGAAGAGATATCCAAACTGTGACAAAATTCAATTCTATTCCTTGCAGTGTTTGCAAATTTGCAGTTAGATTAAAGGGAGTAGGATGACAGACGTCTCAATAATATACCCGCAAGGACCTAATACTCACAGCTCTGAAAATGTCTGCAGTTTGCAGAGATTCAAAAAGGAAATAAAGATATGATGGAATACTTCAAATTTTCCTCATTTGAGGTTTTCTTGGGGTCTTGGAGTGACGTTATCATCTTTCCAAAGTGAAATGAGTGGTCAAGGAACCCTCCACTGTTCCATTTTTTATTTCCAAATTTTGTACTATCCAGGTGATTTTAATTACAGCTCTCATTTCCTTCATGCCTTTCCTCCTCTTAGTGCAGATATGTGCATTGATGAAACACTGAAAACAAAGCAATTTAGGTGTGATCATATACAGGATTGCCTCAAAAGTCGTTGTGTGGTGTTTTACCAATGCTCATGTGAACAGGTAGATTTATAAACATTAGGAGGGGAAACAATGCTTTACAACGCTGATGTGATACCGTTATATAAAAGTAATATGATCAAAGCTATCTTGGGTTAAAGGGAGGTTGAAACTGATAAATACCATATTTTTCACTCTATAAGATGCACTTTCCCCCCCAAAAAAAGTGGGGGGGGAAGTGTGTGCGTCTTATGAAGCGATTACTGAAAAAAAGAGGTCATGGGAAGGCTGAACAAGCCTGCGGGAGCCGCTGGCAAGGCTGAACGGGGCTTGGATCTCGAAGTCCCGTTCAGCCTTCTCCCCCCCTCCCAAGCCCACGGGAGCCCATGGGGGGGGGAGAAGGCTGAAAGGGGCTTGAATCTCTTAGATCCCCAACCCCCGTTCAGCCTTCCCCCCCCCCCCTTCCAAGCCCGCGGGAGCCGCTGGCAAGGAAGAACGGGGCTTGGATCTCCAAGCCCTGCTCAGCCTTCTCCCCCCTCCCAAGCCCACGGGAGCCTATTGGAAGGCTGAACGGGGCTTGGGGGGGGGGGCGGAGGCTGA
>NW_015170283.1:939991-994034 GCF_001447785.1 Gekko japonicus | reverse complement strand
CCTTCCTTCCTTCCTTCCTTCCTTCCCCCCCTCTCTTTTTTAAGCTATAACCAGCTTAAATAAAGGTTAACAGTCAATAAACACAAAGTGTGCCAAACAAAGCTTGAGTCCAGTGGCACCTTTAAGAGCAACAGAGTTTAATTCTGGGTCTTAGCTTTCATGTGAATAAACTTTGTTGGTCTTAAAGGTGCCACTGAACTCAAACTTTGTTCTGTTGCACTGGAACAGATATTCTTAAGTACCACTGCTAATGAAATATTGAGCTGCTATCCTACCTTAAGCATGTGTGGACAGGAGGTGTTGGGTGTACCCTAATAATTTGTTCAAGTAACTTTGTGAAGTCTTTTGTACAGTGTAACCCTATTGCCTGTGTAGAAGAGCCCTCTTGAATCATTCTGGTTTGCATAGATTCAGGTGGGTAGCCGTGTTGGTCTGAAGCAATAGAACAAAAGTTTGGGTCCAGTGGCAACTTTAAGACCAACAAAGTTTAATTCTTTGTCTAAGCTTTTGTGTTCATGCACTCATTTTCAGATACATTGAAACAGAGTCATCAACCATTACATGTAGGTAGCAAGTGAGGAGGATGTTGCCCATATCTGTAGACTTCTGCAAATGTGGGAAACTGTAGCCTCTATTCATAACTGGGTCACTGGTCACTTCTTCAGCTATGAAATATCTGTAGAAGAGAGCAGTGACTCACAAAAGCTGATCCCCTGCTACAAATTTTCTTTGTGCTTTTGAAGCAGTTTTTCTCCAGGTAGGTTCACCAGCTCTGAGTTGGGAAATACTTGGAGATTTTTGGGGTGGAGCCTGAGCGGTGGGTGTTGCCTTCTGACACACTTCTGGTGTGTCCTTGGGAAGCTGCTGTAAAGCATCGTGGCCAGCGGGGCCCTTCTCACTTTGCCGCCTGGGAGATCTGGCTCGAGGCTTCTCTCCCCACTAAACAGCAGCAGAAGAGGCACTTTTTCCTGTTTTCCTCCTCTAAAAACTAGGTGCGTCTTATGGTCAGGTGCGTCTTATGGAGCGAAAAATACGGTAAATTGTGTTTGTCTTAGCTTTGTGCAAGAACTCATGTGCACATTAATAAAATACCATCAATGATGCAATCATATATATATAAAAAATTTCTCCCTATCACTTTAATGGAAATTCACTGAAAAAATGGAAACTGCATGCTTCAAGTGTGGAATTCATTCTAAAATTTACCCTAGTTAACTGCCGTTTAGGGAGAGTGAAATGCAGGGCAGCAAACTGATCAAACAACAGAATAATGGAGTGAGAAGAGTCCACTCATTCCTTGCCCAAATATCAAGCTACTGCTTGGCCTGGGATGCATTTTAGATAGTTGAGATTGCCTAATAGGGCGTGTGAGCCATCAGCAAGCTGAGATGATACAAAGGCACCCGTTGGGGAAAACTGATGCTTTCCCAAGACTTATATATACAATTTCTAGGATTTGCGCCATCACAGCAACTTCCACACCCTTAAACATTTCAGTAGAAAATTTATTTCCATAAGATAGGAGACTTACTCATGCAGCAGTTCTGTGCACAGCTTTGCTCGTAAACATCCCATCGATATCAATGTACATATGTATCTAACATAGCTAGAGCATGCCTACCCAATCAAAACAGATATCAGCAGCTGCAAAAATGTGTACAAGACTGCTGTCAAGGAATATTTGCAAAGCATACTCGCTGACTTTTTTTAAAAAATGCAATCTGTTTGCAAACAATTTAGGAATAGGATACGAGGTAAATGTCATAAATTCTCTCATAGACGTAATTCACACAGCTCTGTACATGGAGATTAATTACAAAATTAATATGAATATGACAAGAGACTGATGAGTTTATATTATACCAGCCCTGACATACAATTAATTAAAGAGAGACAACTGTGATAACAAGCAGTAGGGATGTACAGGGGAATTAGATCTTGTCTTTTTTAATTATAAGATAGTTTATCCTCACCAGTCAATTCATCCAGCACTCAAGAATCCATTTTGTACTAGGAAGGGGGGACTGCACTAATGCCCTGATACAGAGAAAGATTATCTACCCCAGCACACGCACACACACACGCCATGTATTTAAAAGATTGATAACAGGGAAGCAGGGGGGATCCAGAAGTGGCATTGTTGCATCCATGTCATAACCCACACCCCATTTTCTCCCCCTGTAAGAGCAGGGGATAGCCAGAGGGAACTAGCAAGCCTACCTCAGGAACAGCGTTGGAAAGTCAAGTTCTGTGAGCAGAACTATTTCTACTCATGGAAAAACTTAATTGGATTGAGGCTACCTCTTGTTTTCTGTAGACAAATGCAACAAAAGATAATGTAGAAGCATATATATGCTTCTGACTGAAGCTCAAGTATATTTATTTATTTATTTATTTATTTATTTATTTATTTATTTATTAATTATATTTATACCCTGCCCATCCTGCGAACAGGCTCAGGGCAGCTAACAAAAGCGGTACAATGTACCTAGTCGGCATAACCATAAAAATTTATGCTGCTGACTGAAGCTCCAAGATATAAGTGACAAGAAAATTAATAAGCTGTGCCAAAATCATAAAACAACCCTTGCTGCAGATGCTCTGAAAAGAACAGTAGGGCCAATCAGAATGTCATTTAATATTCCTAACAAACTTTAAATTTTACAGATATTACCTTTCATGGTGTGCTGTGTTGTTCAAGCGACTGAGACAGAGACCTCTACCAGACAAGAATCCTTCAACCTATGCATCATTATGTTGAAACTTTTACTAAAGAACAAGAGAAACAAGATTAGAGCCTGTGTTATGGCCTACTCCTGAATAATAAATAAGCAATTTCATTCTAACAAGTAATTTATAATGATGAACCAACACACAACAAAATATTTTGGAATTGAATCAACTGCTCTGTTGCAATCTCGTAAACCATGGAACAGTTCCTACTCGATGACTGAGATGCTTAGACACCTTCTGTATCTGTGGATGTCTTAAAGCTAAAACCTAAGAACAGCAGTATCAAATCCAGAAGTAATTCAATGCTACTTGGAGGATAGGGCTTCCAAGACAGTGGTCAGTTAGTACCCACAGATGCGTAAACCTGGCTCATACCTCACACCCCTTAGCTTCATTGTATTTAGTGCAAATCGAAATTGGCTGACTTCACTCTTTTTCTATGGAAGGTTTTTACAGCGAAGTCTCAGGTAGATTCAAATTGGAAGCAGGTGTCACTGAGTTCAGCATTGCTAATCCCCAGAAACGTATGCATCATATTGCAACCATCTACTCTCAGATTGTTAAACCTTGGGTGCAAATGGCCAATGAATAGTGAGGCTAGCAATTGTGTCCATAGAAAGCCTTGCCCCTTTTGTGGCAGACCTCGCCGGCAGCACTGTACTCCCCCAGACAGTGAACCTATGAAGAGTGTTTCATGAACCCTTCCTTTCCACCTCCCTTTACTTCCTTCCACTGCTACCACTCAGAACCTTTCTCTAAACTGCATCTCTGAGTAGGGTCGCTAGCTCTGGGTCAAGAAATTCCTGGAGATGTGGGGGGTAGAGGCTGTAGAAGGGGAGGTTTGGGGAAGGGGAGGAACTCAGCGGGGTACACTGCCATAGAGTCCATCCTCCAAAGCAGCCATTTTCTCCGTGGGAACTGATCTCTATACTCTGGAGATCTATTGTAATACCAGGAGATGTCCAGGCCACTCCTGGAGGCTGGCAACTCTATTTCTTTTCTCTCTTTTGTATTTTGCCTTGTATGTGTGCACGTGTGCATGCGTGTGCCTGTGCCTGGAAGTCATGGCGACCTCTGGTGACTCCTACTGGGGCATGGAGGACATTCAGAGAAGTGGCTTGATAGCCTGCCTCTGCCTCCCAGCGCTGGTATTCTTTGGAGGTCTCCCATCCAAACACTTGCCAGGGTCGGCCCTCCTTAGCTTCTGAGATCTGTTCAGATCAGGCTTGCCCACGCTATCCAGGTCAGGGAAAGGCTGGCAACTCTATTTCTGTATCTACTTTGCTCGAGTCAGTTCAGGGACTTTTTGTACAATGTGGTTAATAATATACTCTTAACCAGTTTTTTGTTTAAAAGAAACAGTTTATTATGAAGAAAAACACATAAAATATTCAAGCCGGTATTACTAATAAAATTTGTTTTAGCAACTGAAGCAAGTGGATAGATTCATAAATTAATGCACATGCTAAGCCATTTAGATTAATTATATCATATCCTAATACTCTAATATATCCTAAACTGTTAATGGTAATTATTACTGTCTAATACTGTCTTTTAAGAGGTAAAGCCTTTCTCTAATCCCATAACTCTGTTCTTTAGCCCTAGCTAGTACATTTCCTGTTATATACACCCAACTTACATTTCTCAGCTATCAATTACTTAACTGTGTCTCCTGTTTTTCCTTTCCTGAGATTCTAAGTGGGTCTCCAATCATGTTAAAATTTCAAATGGCAGAATTTTAATATGCATTCAAAATATACATATTAAACATCTAAAACCTGTATTTAAAATATATGAAACCCATATAATTGTGAAATGAAGTAATTCTGTCACATCATTTCCCATAATTAATGACAGCTGTATATCTGGGAAGCCACAAAACTAACAAACACCACAACACAACATCAGGAAAACAGTATTGCAGATGACCAATCACATGCTATTCAATAAGAAGATAAAAGAGACAATTTTTCAGTTTATGACCTACACAAACAGGTTCATTAGATTTGTGTGCTACACTTTAAGATTTCACAGATATATACATACCTACACACATGCATACAAACATACACAATATGATTAGTGGATTTATTCCTTTGCGACCTTGGAAAACTTTATGAACATGATAGTAAACTAGATCACCAGTTATGTAATATGTCCACCGTATCTTCTTCTTGGGGTCACAGGGATAAACATCTGTCAACATAAATCAGAAAGTGTCAAGAACCAGCAGAAAATAGCTTTAGTACAATGAGTCCTAGAAGGTCTCTTCACTTCCTGCAACTATTTCTTAGCAGCTGCTTCTGCTACCAATAGATCCTCCAATAAATTAGACATCAAAAGGACTGAAATTCCACAAGGATTTTTATGGTGGTACAAGTTCAATAGTGTAAGTCAGAGTCTTGTCATGTGATGAGTTTATGACATTCAGAAAGCATTAAAATAAAGTTCACCCATAAACACATGCAGGTGGAGGGGAAAAGAGCCGTAGGGATGAGCCCATGCTTCCCATTTCCTTTCCTTTTATAGCCATTTATATTTTTGTGTGTAGGTTTGGTTCTCTGCTCTTCATAGATTTCACATGTATGGCATATGCTTGTTGTACCACATCTTGCACAAGAGATGCAACGTATAATGTGCGTGTGTATAATGCAATGTATAATCTACACAGTGTTGATCTAACAATGTACAAATAACATTGAAAAGTGTATATATTTTATGGGAAAATTCAGTGACAGAAAACTGAAAATGGTGCAGAAAGAAAGGACCAGGCATTCAGTTTGCACAAGGAAGAAGTGAAAACAAAACAAGTAGTATTTTGAGTGGAATCGGCAAGGATGAGAAATCTGAAATAATTGCTTAAAATTAGGATTTTGGTGCTGGTAGTTTAGTAGCATCAAAGGATTAAGTTACTACAGTGTCAAGAATACCAAGAGCACAACAGGATACTGCTTGTTACTGTATATTAATTGTTTTTCCCATTCAATATTTTCATTGGTAACATCAAGAAGATAAAGAATCATTACGTAATTGAACTGAGTCATTCACATTGCTTGATTTGTCTGCAGTGCCACTGCAAGCATCCCAACAAAAGCAGCCCAGTATCTGCCTTTGAGAGATGGCATTGGTTGGATAACCCAATGCACCATTTTGTCCTGTCCCCATTACTAATTGACCCCTCACCAGCCACAAATTATTAAAAAAGAAGCCATGCAGATTATCCATGGGACTTTGGAGATCCTTCTTTGAAATGATGGCAAACATGGGCTGTTAAAAAATGTACATAGAAGAAATTGGATCCAGAGCCACAGTAGCCATTTGTACTAAGTCAAACTTATGGTATCCTTGCTTACATTTGTGCGAGATCTTGCCCCCCCCCCCCCAATTCTGGGCACTATAATACTTAAGTAGGAAAGGGCTAAGTGTTGCACAAGAACATGCATAAGCAAAACTGTGCTAAGTCTCTTTCTGCTTGTGCACTGCTGGATCCAAGCTATTGTCTGGAAGTTAACTTGTAGAGAGAAATCCTAAGCAGGTCTACTCAAACGTAAGTGCAATTTTACTCAACAGGACTGACTCCCTGAAAAGTATTAGGATTGCAGTCAGTATCACTAATACTGTTCACTTGGCCATCTTTAACAATGATAGAATAATAATAAAGGTTCCCATCTTTTTCATATGAAAATTGCTTTCAGCAACATTAATGCTTGGGGCAAAAAAAAAAACCCCAAACAAATCATAAAAGCTTTCTATACATTTGAGCCAAGTTTTACATAAGCAGAATTACTTTTGAAATTGTTAATCAATACATACACATTATAATGCATTTTGATTTTGCAAGAAATGGGAAAGAAATGTTCAGTTTTTTATTCCCACATTCAATGGAAAGTATACAAAAGGACATAATTAATACTCTGCTTTCACTTACATTGTAAACTCAAGGGTTTACCCATCCACCCATTTACACACACACACACTTCATATTGCTCACTTGTTTGGGATGTAAAAATAATGAATTTTAGCAACCCAATCCTATGCATCATGACAGCTGCAGTATTTCTGCTCAGTGGGACAGAGGCAGGATTTTTCTCTCCTGGCCAGCACATTGTTGTCTTCATCACAGCCTTTTCTCCCAACAAGCTACACAAATCCTACAAACAATCTGTTATTAGGTTAGAAATGAGTATGTATTGTATATGTGAGTCTTGCAGTGCTATTGTTAAGAACTAGGGCAACAAAAAGGTAAGGAGGGTTATTTCCTTCTGTTCCTGGGCAGGAGCAGAAACAGGTATAGGGAGGTGGGGTGGTAGCTATTGCCACAGTTGCATCAGGCAACAAAGAACCTTAAACCTGCAGGAAACTGTGAGTTATTTCCCATGAACCCATGCTGTGCTTTCCAGAAGCTAACAGTGACTGGAGAAAGCAAAATTGCTTGGATAACAAATACCTTGAAATGGCTCTGCCGTATATAAGGAGACCTGACCTGGATGGTCCATGCTAGCCCTATCTCATCAAACTTTGAAAGTTAAGCATGGTTGGCCCTGGTTAGCATATGGATGGGAGACCACCAAGAAAGCCCATGGTTGCTACATAGAGGCAGACAGCAGCAGACTGCCTCTGAACATCTCTTGCCTGGACAATTCTGTGGGGTCTTCATAAATCAGCTGCAACTTGATGGCACTTTCCACCACCATGAACAATTATAGTGTGCCACACAAGCAAGTGTCCTGCAAATCTGTTTTGTGAATAAAAGCATGCACTTTAACCACAAGCACCCACAGAGGAGCCACCAAACCCGATACTGAGCATCCTGGAGACAGGTGATTGAACAAGGATCAGGTGTTAGCTTGGTTTTCAAAGAATCTAGTTGTTAGTTTTAAGAGAGCCTAGAGAATCAGAGCCATGAAAACCAAATGTCTTTCTTAATGGAGAATAGTCATTAAACAGCTAGCATTGCAGTTTACTCAACCTGTTCCTGTTTTGTTTTGGAAGAGCATCCTTTTAACGTGAGAATTAAAAATGTATTCAATGGCTATGTAAATCATAAAGTCTTTGTCTCAGGTAAGACCCTGTTAAGTGCTCAGGGAAGAGATATAAAAATTATCATTTTTCTTTCTCTGCTTGATGGGTCCCTGACCTTAGCTTTACAATGGATTTAGATTTTTCATGCAATATTCATTTGGAGATCTAGGGGGAACATATTGGAAGACAGAAAAAAACTGCCACAAATCATGAGATAGTCAGATCCACACTATTCAGGGAGAATGAGCAAGAGGAAGGGTTTTTTTGTAGAATCAAGGTGGGCTCCTTGACTGGGATGTCCAGAAGTCCTGGAGGAAAAGAATCAGTCCTCCTCACAATCACTTAGGGAACCACCACTTATATTGTGTATTGCTGTAGTGAATAATGGGGCCGCGGTGGCTCAGAAGTTAAGATGCTGAGTTGCAGACCGGAAGGTCAGTAGCTCAGCAGTTTGAGACCCTAGTGCCACGTGCCAGGGTGAGCTCCCATCTCAGGCCTCAGCTCCTGCCAGCCTAGCAGTTTGAAAGCAATGAATTGCAAGTAGGTACTGCTTTGGTGGGAAGGTAACAGCATTCCGTGCACCTTGGTGTTTAGTCATGCCGGCCCCATGACTGTGGAGAAGTCTTCAGACAGCGCTGGAACTTCAGCTTGGAAATGGAGATGAGCACCGCCCCTTAGAGTCGGATTCGATTAGCTTTCAAGCAAGGGAAACCTTTACCTTTACTATAGTGAATAATAAAGGGGGATGCTCAAGCCAATCACAGAATGAATAAAGCAAAGCTACACATAGATAGGTTAGGAGTTTCTACGTACTTGGGGGACAAAGATATGCCGAAAAGTATTACTTTGTAAATTGACCAAAATATTTTTAAAGGCCAGGTGTGGGTTGAGCATACACCAGGAAGGATGGAATATTGCGAGCAGCTGAGAGTCAGTTAAAGGGGAAAGAGGTGGAAATAATCATTTTTAAGCTCCAGAGTACAAGGGAGAGAATATATGTGCAGGGGAGATTTCGAAACTCTTTGCCCCTCTGTTGAGTCCTTGCTGTTCTGGCTTAGTTTATTTGGTGTTTGTTTGTCTGTTTAATTTTCATCAGGTCTCTCCTGTATGTCCTTTGGACAACCATTCTATTGTCTTGGAGAGCTAAGGCTGCCCCACCCACCCCCAAGTCCCGCTGCTGCCTGCCACTACAAGGAGTGGAGTTGTTTTATTTTTTTTTAATGCAGCCTTGTGGTCTTACTGGAAGTAACAAAATGTAGCTCTACAAATCAATGGAAACTCCATCAATTTACTATAGAGTTTCCGTTGATTCCTAGAGCTACCCTTTGTCTCTTCTGTGTTGTTTTTTTAACCAGAATATCTCCAAGATCAATTCTCCTGGAGGAAATGGCTGTTTTGGACAGTGGATTTTATGGCATTATATCCTGCTGAGGTACCTCCCCACCCCAAACCCTGCCCTCCCCAAGCTCTACCCCTCAATTCTACAGGTATTTCCCAACCCAGAGTTGGCAATCCTGTAACTGGCTACGGAACCATTTTCCAGACCCTTGGAACCCAGAAAACATGGCATAGGAGGAGGTGCTTTTCTACCTTAGCTGCCACTGCATCGCCCCAAAACAACATAAGTCAGGGGTGGAGGGAAGCATATCTGTTACCATGCGACTCTCCTCTCATACTACCCACTTGGGGCAGCAAAATGAGACAGCCCTGCCTTATAACTAAGCAGAAGGAAATGAAGAATTTCAAATGTGAGCCTGGATTTGCAAGGTTTTCTAACATTTTGTGAGGCAACAGGATCGCAGAAAGGCTTATGTTGACACTTTACACCACTGAGATGCGTGGGAACTGTAACCGGAACAACATTTTCAGCCAATAGAAACCAGACTCCTACGCACTGTAACCTTCCACATGCTTTCACATTTTGATTTCTGCTTTTCCTTAATAAATAAAGTTTATGTCCAGCACCTGCCTTCTAAACATCCCTCACCTCCCTCTGTTTTCCCCTTCCCTCCACCACCCCACCAGCCACAACGGGAACACTCACCAGAAGCCTCTTTTTAGAGCTCATCATATTTCTTCCCACAACAGGCCTTACTCCTAGTCATACTATAAATGCACATTCATGATTTTTTTTAAAAAAAAACACTATTTCAGCTGACATTTTCTGATTTCAAAATGTAATTTTGTTGGTAAACTTTCTTTTCTTTCCAAATGTGGGGTGTCTTCCTTTTAATATTTAGTTTCAAAGGTTTTAGGGAATAATATTTTAAATGTAACAGGGAAGGGCCTGTGAAGGAGACACTACATAAGAATAGGGCCTGGTTGGAGTGATGCTAAGATACTATTGCAGCTCTGGAGATGTCCATCCAGTATGAAAATTAGTGAGATCAACAGTGTAGTCCCAAGCAGAGCTACACCTTTTAAAATCAATAAAGGCAGTAGGCTTAGAAACATGTAAATCTGTTTGCCATGCAAAATTCCCAGTTCTTCAAATCTATTATCAAGGTCCATAAATCCAAGATCTTATTCTCAAACAATTGTGTACATGGTAAAAGGGAGGAAGGCACTGAATAAACCTGAGTTGGATGGCTTGCAATTCCTGGCAAGCAGTTCACACACAACTGCTGCCATGTCTGTTATTTCATACAGATCAGAAATGTTCAGAAAATGATATTTGAGGCGGCATACCAAAAACCATACTCCTACAGGTGGGAACAGATGAATGTAACCAATTTGCCATAGGCAGGGAGCCAACAATCTCTAATAGAGGAGCAGAGAACTATGTAGGACCCTCTGGGTCCCACGAGAAGAAATGTGGGGTATAAATGAAGTAAGTAAATAGATGAATGAACAAACATGCATAGGTATTTCCTACGGCTGCCGCATATCCAGTTAATCATTTGAACAGACCCTTACTGTGTTATCCAATATCTGAAGAAATACCCATCAGCTTCTTCCTTTCAGGCTCCCCCTAAGACCATCTTTTTATAATAGACAATCCACTTGGGCTAATTCCAAACAACAAGATAATAAGACTAACGAGCTCTTGTCTCACAGCATCATACAGTTCACGTACAGATTTAAATAGCAATTCGGTCTGTATTGTGAAATTATTTTCCTGTTTCCTTAAGTATTTCCCTGGGATAGTTTAAAAGCACTGATGCTCCTTGCGGGCACGTGTTCATTTCCTAGGAAGCTGTGAAATGGAAACAGTATTAAAAAAATTCCCTGTTCAATAAATTTATCAGTTCTAGGAGAATGAGGAAATGATACTACTTTTTAAATTTGACATTGCCAGAAAATGGCTGCTATGTTTGGAGTGTCAAAAAAAAAGACATTTCACCAATAAAAATTTTGTGATTTCACTTTTTATCATCATCATCATAATTTATGGGATTTCTGAGTTGCCCCATCCCTGAGTACACAGAGCTCTGGGCAATTTACAATAAGTTAACACATACAAAAACACAATTTAGAATCAACAATCAATCCCAAATTTCACAATTTTCACAGTTTTCAGATGGCACCTATAATTTAATCTGAAACCTGCTCTGGGCTGTTCTTCCATCACATGGGCAGATTAAGGAGGAGGCACACTCCATTGTAACGTCTTCCAACTAGGGTTACCAGCCTCCAGCTGGGGCCTGTAGATCCCCTGGAATTACATTCAAACTCTAGACTACTCAGATTTGTTCCCCAGGAAAAAATGGCTCTATTAAACTGTGGACTGTATACTATTATATACCATTGAGGTCCCTCCCCTCCCAAGCCCTCTCCAGTCTCCATCCCCAAATCTCCAGGACTTTCAAAACCTGGAGTTGGTACTAGGGTTGCCAGCTCTATGTTGACAAATACCTGAAATATTTATTTATTTATTTATTTATTTCGATTTCCTATCCCGCTCACCCCCCCCCCAGGGGCTCTGAGCGGTTTACAATTCTAATTAATTAACACAGTCCTAATCTTGGGCCACATGTAAGTAGGGAGGTGAGAAGCCTTACCAGGCACCCTTTCTTCTGTAGCAGATCTTTCTTTGCGAGGGGACAGTCCCGCCGGCGGCCCTTCTTTTGGCGCTGGTCTTTGCACTTCCGTCCTTTCCGGCAGACGTAACTCTCTAGGCCCGGACCACTTCGTGCTTCTGCGCATGCTCTGCAGCGGCCTCTGTCCAAGTCAGGCTCCGGCCTGCCGCATCGCTCTGCCTCCGCGCCTCGTTCGTCTGGCCTCCGTTCCTGCCCGTCGCCTCGCCAGCCGCCATTCTTTCCTCTGCCGCCGCCGCATCATTCCTCCATTCTCCGCTTGTCCGCCGTCGCCGCTACACTGGAGGTGGGTGCCCCCCTGCTCTAGTAGCAGGTCCCCATTTTATCTACTCGCCCTTTAACAGGCTTTCGAATCGCTGGGTGGACGTGAGCTGGGACATAGGGCCAGGAGCTCACCCTGGCCGCGGTGGGGATTGGAACAGCCGAAGCTGCTCGCCCAGGCTTTAAAGCAGGCTTCCCTTATTGCCTGTGCCACTGCTCCTAGGGGTGGAGCCTGAGGAGGGTGGTGTTTGGAGAGATGAAGGACTTCAATGGGGTATAATGTCACCTTCCAAAGTGCCCATTTTCTCCAGGTGAACTGCCTGGAGGTCAGTTGTAATAGCAGGAGATTTCCAGCCACCACCTCGGGGTTGGCAACCCTAGTTGGTATTCCTACTTCCAACAGACTTTATATTAGTATAAATAATGCAGCAGCAGATATTACGCACGTCTTATGTCACAAATTTGAAGACAGGGGGGCCTGGCGTGATCTGGTCCATGGGGTCGCGAACAGTCGGACTCGACTGTGCGACTGAACAACAACAACAACAACGTCACAAATTACTATATTATGGGAGGGAAGGTTAATCTCAGGTAGACGTCCATCTGTTTAAGTAGTGCAGTGTTCCCTCTAAGCTGAGTTAGTGTGAGTTAGTTCACAGTTTTTTTAGCCTCTGGCACACACATTTTCTTCTTAGCTCAGGCAGGATGGCTCCACAGCAAACTAATTTATGCAGTAGCTCAATTGTTTGCTCTCAACTTTAATGCCACTACCTCACAAAGTAGAATTTTTCCTCACAAGACTCCACAGCTTAGAGGGAGCATTGGCTACAATAACAGAGGTCTGGTTAATGCTAGACTAATTAAGTTACAAAAAAGGAGATAACTTGACCATGTTCATTATCAGTGTCAAATACTCCTGAGTTGGAGGGCTAAATTACCCAGCTGTAGATGTCAACCATCCACAATATAATTTTTCACACAAGAGCCATTGATTCTCCTTGAATGAAACAGTCAATAAATCTGAGTGATATATCACTAGTACTGAATCCCTAAGAGATAAATCAAGATGGGTAGCCCTGTTAGTCTGTCTGTAGCAGTAGAAAAGAGTAAGAGTCCAGTAGCACCTTAAACACTAACAAAATTTGTGGCAGAGTATGAGCTTTTGTGAGTCATTGCTCACTTCTTAACGCCTAAGAGAACTGATAAAGCTGTGCTAGGTGTATCTGGTATACTTTTTCCTGTAAATACTGCGTGTGACTTATGTGTGAAACCAATGATGAGATAGAGATAGAGATAGGTGCATATAATTTTAGTTCTATCAATGTCACTCTACAAAATGGCCTCCATATTATATGGCCAAAATTCTATTGTGTGATGGCTGTCTCCCTGTGGCAAACTATACGTGTGCAGAATCTTATTCTGTGAACGGGGTTTTTTTTTTTTCTTCCATTCTGCCTCAAAATCTAAGAAAAGGTGTGTGCATGCATGGGGTCAATGCTTACATCTATAAGCCAGACCACTGAGAGTTGCCCCTGAAAATTTAAAATAACTCCCCTTTAGTCATTTGTGGTTGCGGTCACACACACCAATTGAAGCAGAGGGGAAGCAAGCCCATTCCCTCCAGAGGAACTTGACCCACAGTTG
The DNA here is from genome assembly GCF_001447785.1 of Gekko japonicus. Lineage (NCBI taxonomy): Eukaryota > Metazoa > Chordata > Lepidosauria > Squamata > Gekkonidae > Gekko > Gekko japonicus. The sequence continues at coordinate 980,337 of NW_015170283.1, read as the reverse complement.
CGAGATCACACTCAGCCCGTCACTGGGTGATCAGATGCAACTGCGGGTGAGTCGTGTTTTGTTTTGTTTTTTGCTTCCTATGCACATAAACGAGGAATCGCACCTCTGCACTGAGGGGCCCCTATGGGTATGTGAGGATGTGCACACTGCAAAGAGGGGGGGGGGAATGGCACTGGGCTGGGATGACCTGATCAAAGTATCCCAACAGCTCAGAAGCGTGCTTGCGCAATCAGATGGGGGAAAGTCTGTCCATGGCCCGTCACAACTCATTTACTACTGGATTTTCTCCGATGTCTTTTTACTCCACTTCTGCAGCAGAGCAGCATGGGTTGCCGATGGCTGCGGGATGCTTCCCAGATGTTGTTGTCTGATCACTCCTTTTCAATCATCCGGGCATTCGTGCCTATGTTGGATCTTCTGGTGCATGTGATCACAGCCTGTATGTGGTAACCACCTACCTAGGTGGTTCTTTCCGAAACACCGCATCACTGCCAGCCGTGGGATCGCCGGCGCGTCTTTCCGCCGGCGCATCCCTGGCCCCCGGCCGTACTGCGCATGCTCGAGCATGCGCAGTTCGGCAGCCTCCCCCTCCCAATCGTCTCTTCCTCCCCGGCATCTGATCGTGCCAGGGAGCAACGGCACCGCGGCTCAGGGGATCGTGGGATCCCACCACGGTATCTCTTTTTTGGTGCGGCTTTTAAAAGCCGCACTTTGGCCAGTGTTTTCCCTCCTGGGGCCCAAGTGTTGCAGAGCAGGCTGGGGCCCAAGTGTTGCAGAGCAGGCTGAGCAGAGTAATAGCTCAACAAATGCTTCTATCCAATTGTCCTTTCCCTGCCTGTCACATTCTTGCTAAATGTAGTCCTCACCCAAAGGCCTTTTAAGTGATTATGTTATTTGTGCCTGATCTGCCATATTACCTCCTTACTGGGGTTGCCTCTCCAATGCCTCCCTATGCCCACTCTTCCTATAAATTGGAGGCCTTCTATCTGCCTGAATTTTGGCAAGGAGGATCCCTTTGGAGAAGGGTACAATTCTTGAGAAACTAGATGGGGAAACTGTTGTGTAAAAATGTGTATCCCACTGAAACCAATTAAAAATGCCTAAATAAAACGAATAGGTTTAATAACTAATGCAGCACAATTGAATTAGTTTTTTTTAATTAAAAGAACTATATTCTTGTTTTTTAAAAAAAATTCAATGCCTAATGATAGATGCCTGTACTGATTCAGTAGTTAGAGTAGTGTGGTACATGATAATAAGCATTCTTTGTTTCAGCTGGTTTAGAGCTGCAGACAAACAATCTTAAAATATGACAAAGAAAATTGCAATTCCAGAGTGCAACCATCAGCTAAAACCATTCCTGAAATGCAACACTTATGTGCTGTAACTCACATTAAACACTGAGCTAATTAAGTCAGTTTGGGATGCCTTTAGGAAAAAAGGCAATTTTTGTTAAAGAAGAAGATTTAGCTATAACTTGCTGGTACTTAGTTAAAGCCAAAGTTTTATCCTCATTGTGGTTCTGTAGAAAAATTCTCAGAAATCCTCACAGATGTGACTTTTCCTTTCCCCCCAACTGGGAGACCTGTGTGAAGAATCTGCCAGTCAGTGAGATGAAGAAGAAGAAGAAGAGGAGGAGGAGGAGGAGGAGGAGATAGGATATATACCCTGCCCTTCACTACCCAAGAGAGTCTCAGAGCAGCTTACAAACTCCTTTTCCCTTCCCCTCCCCGCAACAGATACCCTGTGAGGTAGGTGGGGCTGAGAGAGCTCTGACAGAAACTGCTCTTTTTCAAGAACAGCTGTGCCAGAACTATGGCTTGCAAGTGGAGGAGTGGAGAATCAAACCCGGTTCTCCCAGATTAGAGTCTGCACACTTAACCACTCAGGTTACTCAGGTTCCATTTTCATCCCCAAACTCTGACTAGGATTGCATAAACAAGGGGTCCTATAGGCTGTCTCTATAACTCCATCTTCTCCAGTTGGCTTGATTCTCCAGAATCATTCTCTATCTATAAAGAAACAAAGTCCTCTCCATTTTTGAAAACTAATAGAACCTTATTAAGAATGGTTATCTATCACCCTGAGAGATACATCAACACAAGATGATCATTAATTCAAAATGTAGCTGTATTCCAGGCTTTGATAAGAACATAAGAGAAACCATGTTGGATCAGGCCAATGGTCCATCCAGTCCAACACTCTTCTGTATCACACAGTGGCCAGAAATACCAGTGCCATCAGGAGGTCTACCATCGGAGCCAGTACACCAGAAGCGCTCCCACTGTTGCCCCCTAAGCACCAAGAATACAGAGCATCAGTGTCCCAGACATTGGTTGTGTTCAGAACTGGCAGTTTGTCCTGATATAGGCACATTTTACGAATGGATTAAACGGGCACAATCACACAGCCACATCTGTCAGACGTTCCGCGGGCGTACTCACCCCGTCAGAGGATGACTTGGAGCCAGATTAAAAAGCCACCACCTCTGAAGTGGTGTTTTTGTTTCCCTGCACATTCATTGCGCATGGCTGGATGTCTGAACATGGGGGGGGGGGGCAGAATGGATTTGGCAGTGTGACCCTGCAGATCCGTTCTGTCGCTACGGAGGCGGTTTTTTAAAAGAATTGCCTATGTGCGCATGCGTACACATGCACACTACGCACACACATGGTTTTTGGATTTTTTTTTGCCGTTCGCTCAGTGGATGAGGTGCCACGATAATGTGGATGCTTTACCACGGGATGTCTCCATGGGTAACCCACAGCAGGGTGTGCTGTGTGGCTGATATATCCCACTACACTTTAACCCGGTTCAATTAGAGGCACCACCATATTGTGCCAAGCCACCAGTGTGATCATAGCCATAGTGTTCCATCGTACTTTCTGGCTAATAGTCAATAATGGACCTCTGCTGCATACGTTTATCCAAACCTCTCTTGAAGCTGTCTATCCTTGTAGCTGCCACCCCTTCCTGCTGCAGCAATGAATTCCACTTGTTAATTACTCTTTGGGTGAAGAGAAATACTTTCTTTTATCTGTTCTAAGCCTTTTGTTGTTCAGTCGCACAGTCGAGTCTGACTCTTCGCAACCCCATGGACCAGATCACGCCAGGCCTTCCGGTCTTCCGCCGTCCTCTGAAGTTTGCTCAACTTCTCATTAATTTGAGTGCCCATGAGTTCTTGTATTGTGACAAATGGAGAAAAGTACTTCTTTTTCTACCTTCTCTATTCCATGCATAATTTTGTAAAACTCCATCATGTTACCCCATCATCAGCTGCTCAATATCAAGTCTTGATCCTGAAGGGAAAATACTCCATCTCATTAACCTAGGATTGCAATTCCCAGTTAACTTCTTGCTTGATTCTGTGCAATATTTCTCATACCAAGTGTTTGGTAGTTGCATCCCAAGGTCTATAGGACTAATGGATGCGGGTGAAACCATCTCTCATATTAGACTTCTATAGCACTTCTGAACAGACACACTAAGGTGGGGGTCTATCAAAACCCTGAAGCCTGAGACACCTTCTGTTCAAACAGCTGCTTTGGGAGCTACATTACTGAAAACGGTTGTTAATTGGTAAAGCTACCAAAGAAGTGCGAAAAGATTTGTGTGGGACATTAGAAGAAAAAAGCAATGGGAACCGCAACTAATATTTGGGGGGGTCAGAATTTCCTCATAAATGTAGTTAAGCATAGCAGATATGTACATGTGTTCAATGTAATGCAGTAATTTTAAAAGGTTATCATATATTGGGTTAAGAGGAGTTTGCAGATGTAATATAATGTAAATCCATGTATTTCAATAGGCATAAATTGGAGCAACTCTGCATAGGATTGCGTGTTTGCAGTCTGAAGAATACTTTCCTGGGAATAAGCCCCACTGTATAACATGGGAGTTACTTTTGAGTAGACATGCTTAGTATTGCTCCCTAGGTCTGTTAACAGCAGAACAAACATATTGTTTGGGGCACCTTAGACTAACAATTTTTGGGGGATATTAATGTTTGTGGCCCACGGTATCAGAGGCAGGTATATACGCAGTTGCAAATTACATGTATAATCTGCATGGGTGTTTGCATATACACATACACAATTGTTCGTAAAAGTATAGGGGAACAAACTGTAAACAGTGTGGTCAAAGGGACACGTGGTATAAGAGCTACAGTCTGGCATCTCTGTGCAAACCTCAAGAATATACAAGGAAGAACAGTGATTATTTATGACAATAATTAGAAATAACACAGTTCCTAGCTTTGCTGTAGTAGAGAAAGCCTTAGTCTTGATTAAGACCCAGAAGAATATAATCAAGTTTCCTGATTTTCTTTATTGTATTATTAACTTTATCATGCTGTGGCATTATTGTTATGCCATTCAAAGGACCATTGAGAATTCCTGAATTATTAACATCAGTTTATTCAGTTATTCATGTATGTGTAAGTAAGATTTTCTAGTCTAGGAAGTAAGATTTTTCTAGTCAGTTGCCAGTGAAGCCTTCTGATGTGAGCTCATTTACAACAACTTTTGACCGTTCTCCTTCTTAAGTACTAAAAAATAATACAACAAAGTCCGAGTGGCCTAGTTCTCACTCCTGATACTGCCAGCTGAAGTCTGTTGCTCCCTTTAACATTCTCAAGAGGTATCTGGTGGGCTGCTTTTAGAAATGCCAACTTATTCTTTTTGGAAGAAAAAGTGTCCACTTGTGTACAGTTCTGCAACCCGGCACACACCTGGCAGATGCTTTCGAAGAAAAATGCCTGGCAGCCATAAAACGATGTGATTGCTCCCAAATTCATCATTTCCTCCTCCCTTTCACATAATCATGATTTCTTTGACCTTTTAGTCTGTGCTCTCCATCAAGAATTCAAAGAGACACTAATGACAGAGCAACAGTTAAGCCATAATAACCCACCCTTAAGATTCTGGGTCCTCTGTCCTCAGGAGACTTTTTCCAGTATTCCCCACCAGCACTCATTTTTACTCTTTTATTTCCATTAGCTTTTCTTCTGTCGTCTTAATGGCATTCCAGTAGCAATCCTCTATTGTAATCTCTGCTTAAACTGGTCTAACTCAGCAGTAGAATTAGTATTAGTGTTATCATGTTATCAGATAACATCGTCCACTGAAAGGTTTGCACAAAACTTCAGTGGCAGATATAGTGTAATTACCTGCTGCTACTTATACTGTAATGTGACTATACTGGCTTTTGTACCCATTAGTTTTCTATGTGTTTTTTTAAAAAAATCAAATGTATTTATTTATTTAGAAATGTTCTATTCTACCTTCGCACAGCCCCAGGAGCCTTAAAGGGGCTTACAACATATATTACCAGCATAAAACCTACAAAAATAATAAACATAAAACCACTTACACAACTATACCAAACTGTTTTCCAAACTGTATTCCAAACACAAGCCATCAGAAAGAAAATACCCGTCCAACATGTAATTCAGAATTTAACAAAGAAGCCTCTAGAATAATATTTTCTTACAGGACCTTCTAGAAGTTACCTGAGAAGTTGGCTTCTGTACCTCTTCCAAGACAAGACAAGCTACCGCATGGACTCTCTTGACATTATTTATTAATCTGAAATGTGTATATCCCACCTCTCTTTCAAAATAGTTAAGTGTTTCATAATTCAGCATGAATCAGAAGTCCATGAACTTCTCATGCCTGTAGGGGAACTTATGGGATTCTTTCCGACAGGGTGCTCCCAGAGCTCTTCAGAAGCATCTCCGACATCAGTGAGGTAGAGGAAAGCCAAATTTGGCTCTTTACCTTCAGGAAGAGATGCTTTGTGGAGAAGGAAGCGGATGCCAGGAAACACACAGATGGGCATCATGGTGCCATGGTGGGGACCATGGGCATAAATCATCTGCAAACCAAGAAAAGAAACAAACAAATAAATAAAACTGCAGCAATGATCAAATCAGAGGAAATTACTAGCTCAGGTACTCCATGCCCCTCCCCCCACTGAACAGCCATGTTCCAGCTGCACAGTGTCTGAAGCTGATCTGTACTTGTGAGGCATGAGGGGGAGGGTAAATTCAAGGATGGAAGATTGTGTCCAGGGTTGCACAAGCAGCACTGCGCCAAGTGCACAGCACCAAAAATGCAAGCAGCTCTGATCATCTGTTTAGCATGTGAAGAAAGAAAGAGGCACCAGATTCATTCCTAGGGATCCCTGCCTTCCACCTGTCAGCACAGGAGGGCTTCATGTGTGCTGCTGAAGTTGTGCAGCGTTCTGTCATATTAGTGGGCTGGTGAACTGGGGCTCAAATGTATCAGGCTTCCAAGCTCGCCTATAAATCCCACACAGCGATGTTCTTTGTTCCACACCACATGCTAACATTCCAGAGTTCTGCTCTATTGCTACTTAATCAAACCTCACTCTTTCCCCATGCTTTACAATTCTGCTTGTTTGCAGATCTCCCAAGCAATCTTATCTCTCCAAAGGGACTATTACATCCGGGCTGTGATGTTCCTCTAAAGCTCAGACTGAACCACACTACATGCTATTATTACGCCCGAGTTAGCTCTTACTGGCAGTTAATTGCCATTCCATCACGGAAGACATTTTCTATGCAGATTCGATTAGGTACCAGTCTCCAAGGTTGTTTCATTTACGCTTCCCAGTAGTGACATAGAGATCAGGATTCTCAGGTTTTGAGAAGCTATCATAAGAAGGGGGTGGGGAAGCATTTGCATTGTTTTCTATATTTATTCTGGTGTCATTTTAAGAAATCCCAACTATTAGGAGAAAAGCTGCTAAAAATGTGGTGGTGGTGGTGATGAAAAGAACCGTCAAGTCTCAGCTGACTTGTGGCAACATTGTAAGGCATTCAAGGCAAGAGTTGTGCAGAGGTGGTTTGTCAATGCCTACCTCTGTGTCATGACTCTGGTATTCCTTGGTGCTCTCCCATCGACATACTAACCAGGGCTGACCCTGATGAGCTTCCAAGATCTGACAAGATCAGACTACTCTGGGCCATCCAGGTCAGGGTGCTGAAAATGTAGTGTGTTCTTAGTGCATTTTAACAGTTATGAATATAGCTAATGTGTTCTATGACATAGAAAATCACCATTTTAAATTTGAAACTTGGAGCTGCCCTGTGAAGGCTGATAGTATCCAATAAGCAGTATATAATATTTTAGAAATTGATTAGAAGCTTGCTTGACATTTGGAAAAGGACAAACATGTTCACGGAGTTTTAGGTCTGTCCCTGTTTCAATGATGACTGATATGCTTGCAAAATAACTTCTTGAGAATATTATTTTTCATTTTGCATTGAAGATTTGGATGTACCTTACCATTATGGAAGTGCAATGGAAGTATTGATTGAAACACATATCAGACTGAAACACATATCGAGTACATGTAAAATACATAGCCACATAAACAACATTCACAGAAATTGGCAGTGAATCGTCAGAAGGCTCTGGAGGAGAGCAAAGCTATGGAACAAATATGGAACAGAATGATTTATATCGATCCATTGTGTGGCACAGTGGTTAGAGTGTCCAATTAGGACCAGTGAGGACTGGATTTGAATTCCCACTCAGCTGTAGAAGCTCACCAAGTTACCTTGGACCTGTCATATTCTGTATGCCTAATCTAACTCACAGGACTGTTGTTGTGGGGATATAGTGAAGGAGTGGATCCCACTTGGGGAGAAGAGTGAGGAATAAAGAAAAATAAACAAGTTACACTTTAGCACCACAAGTTTTGTTCTTCAGTGTGCTTGTTTGGAAGTTTTTTTGGAATTAACTGCTGCTGCAAGTCTCGTGCTGAAAATGATGAGATTTAGAATGTTATTTACTTATTTATTTATTATTCAACTTATACCCCACCCTCCCCGCAAAGCAGGCTCAGGGCGGTTTACATTCAGTAAAACATATTGCATAATATATAAATTTACTAGACAAACAGGATAGGGTGAAGTAAGTAACCCTAGGATGCAACAAGGAACAAAATTCTCTAGTCCAATGAATGAAGCACATCAGGTTTATCATTCAGATGCATGGGGCTAGTATACTTCTAACAAAGATGCAGGCGATATGGTTCAGTGGTACCTGCTCAGAACAGAAAATCGGCTGAAAGACTATGAGAGTGCCAGCTACTGGGTTTTACAGGCTTTAAATCTATATAAGACAGAACTAATTCCACTGACGGAGAGCAAAGAAGAAGCCAGTGTTCTCAGTCAAGGGCCCCCCATGTTGCCCAGAACTGGATCAAGAAGCCACTCCTTTCTTCCGATAGGACTCTTCCCAAGTGCAGTTAATTTGCTTCTGGGTCACAAGGGACCTAGCTGTTTAAGTGGCTAAACCTAAGTTGAACTGAACTAAACCTAAACCATAACTCATCATCCTATACTGAGTCCCAGCACATAGAAGATGCACCTATGCTGCTGCACCTTACTGAGGAAGCACCTGCAACACAAGCCCATTAGTACAAACACTAGTACATTATGCATGGGGACACTCTGGTCACTAGACTTGGTCATGTATAAACACATAGATTCAGTTTATATTTGGAGACTGCTTTGTGCACTTTGAGTGGTTTGTGGCTCAGAAGTGCAGACAAAACAGGTTTATTTAGGCTTTTATCCTAACGATGCATTTATCTGTGATTTAAGTGCATGTAATCAGACAAGCACTGCAAAGCAAAATATCCCAATGGGAAATGTAGACTCTACCCTTCATTTAATCAATATGCCCTTCTAGTGAAATTATTGATCGGAATGTTAGCACAATTCCTTCCAGCTTCTTCCCTTTATCTATTTCAGCAGCAGGGAGGAGAAAAGGTTTCTGAGCTTCTCTGAGTTGCATCGCATTGCTACAAAACAAATTCCACCTCATTCCCCTTCTTATGTTAGGCTCCTATTAGTAGGTGTAGATTCTGTTACTCCTACTCCAGTGCTTTCTTACAACTAGGAGCAACACACTGGGATCGTGATCCAAACCAACTATGGTTGCCTCCATTATCAGATGTAAAAGTAGCACACAGAGCCAATTCGTATCACACAATTAATCAGTAAGGGGGCACGGCTGTAAACTTTGTGGGGGCAGTGGGACTCCTTCACACAGTTATTCTACGTGAACATAAACAGATCCCTTGGGTCTTAGCATTATAGCTCTTAACATTATAGCTAATGAGTTCATCAAGAGAACATGAATTAGAAGAAACTATATATGTTGTAATGAGTGCTTTAGTTAGCAGTGATTCATTTATTGCTGATTTATGTACTAAAGGTCTGTTTAAAAATATTGTTAACTGTCTTTTTGGATTTTAGACTTTGACCCCACTTGTTCCCTAGGCTGCCCTTGCACTGCCCCCAAAGTTAAGTCTACATCTCTGAAAAGGGGACACGGTGGTGTAGGACAGGAGCATTGCTCACATACTTTAATAGACTTCTAGGCTTCCAGACAGCAAGTTACATTAGAGAAACCTGGATGCTTCTGAATTTAATCAAGATTTTTAGAGTCCCAGATTTTCTGGTTTTGTTTCTGGGATGGAACCAATGCGTCCTCTTCCATTGTGTCTTTTTTGTGTATAAATCTTTATGCCTGTGGGATTTACCTCAGCTTCCAGTTAATTCATAACTTTAACACATTGATAAAACATCACCAAAAAAGCATTCTTAATGTGACTGTAGTGTGGTGTTTTGCCAATATGAAAGACTGCTCAGTAAAACATTGACAAAATAATCTTCATGCAGTCAAACTTCACATCAGGACTGCTTTGGGGGGGTAGAGTCTTATCAGACTATATGTCTACAAGTGGGGACTCACAAGGAACTTGTGGGGGCAGTCATCCCATTTGCCTCACCATTGCCTCCCCCTTCACTGTCATTCCTGATATTTTTTTTCCTGCTCTCTGCTTCTGTCTCTTTTTTCCCATTTCAGTCATGGCTACTGTCATTCCCTCCCCACCCCCCCCCTGCTACTGTCATTCCTTCTCTATGTTCTTGTCTCTTTTTTCCCATTTCAGCAACTCCTTCTCTCTGTGTTTCTTCTGACTCCCCACCCCCCCGCATTTCAGCCATGGCTACTGTCATTCCTCCACACCCCACCCCAAGTACTGTCATTTCTTCTCTGGGCATGATCACATGCACAATTAGCTGCACCATAGACGCAAATGCCGGGCAGAATTAAAGGGTGGGATCAGACACGAACATCTGGGAAGCGCCCAGCACCCGTCAGCAACCCATTTTGCTCTGCCACAGAAGTGGAGTAAAAAGACACCAGGGAAAGTCCGGTAGCAAACGGGTTGCTACAGGCCACAGATGGACTTTCCCATGTGTGATCGCTCCAGCACACTCTCATGGCGTCGGGATGGACTGATCAGGCCACCCCGACTTTGTGCCATTGTTCCCCCCCTTCTCAGTACGTGCATCATCGCACACTCCATAGGGAGCCCTCAGTGCTGAGATGTGATTCAGCGATTCCCCGTTTAAGCACATCAGGAACAAGTGGCAAAAAAACCCACCTGACTCACCCCACGGTTGTGTCTGATCACACAGTGGCAGGCTGCCCCTGCAGCTTCAAAGGACTATGTGATTGTGCGACTGCGGGTCAAATTCCTTTGGAGAAAATAGCCTCACTTCCCCCCCCCGCGCATTATCTCGCACATGTAACCACCACCTTAGTGTCTCTCCCGGGCCTCTCCCAGTCCCCACCTCTCTATCCTTGGAGACTGCTGCACAGTGGCTGCCTCATCTTCACCAACAGCTTTTTTCATCCTAAACTTCCTCCTGCTACTTCCCTCCAGTCCCAGTCACCTCTCGGCTGGTCCATGGTGGACTTTTGAGAGCCCTGGTCACTGGAGTAGGCCTCGCTCCTCTACTGGCACCTGAGGTTCCATCCAGCCTGGACGTCTTTTTTTCTCCAGCTGCTGTTAGGAGACACAATGATCGTTCCTTCCCCCCCACTCCACCCCCCACAGCAGTGCTGCTTGAGTCACCTGAGGGACATTTCTTTCTTTCTTTTTTATAAGTACCCAAGGGTACATTTTTATTAAATTTTCCCATTATAAACTACAAACATACATAGCAACAGACAAACACCTACCTACAACTAACAAACACAAAACATACAGCGAGAGGCTTATATTTCATATTCTATCTTTGATTAACTATTTGTTAATTTTCTATCCCCTTATCTATCTTACTGGCTTTCCCTTTTCTGTGTTCTCAAATTTCCACAAATCAAGTTATTACGCCAGTCATAGAATCTCTTCCAAGTGTTCTGAAAAGTCCATTCAGTTCCTGCTCTCATCTCTAATGTCAGTTTATCATTCTCAGCTGTTTCAAACAGTTTATTCACAAATTCTTGTTTCGCTGGAACCTGAGGAACATTTCTGTGCTAGTGCAAACAGAAGTACTCAATTTTTAGGTTTTGTAGTACCCCCCAGGTTTTTATCTTACTTTCAGATTTTTTTCCAATGCAGGGGAGAACTCCAATTTTGCAAGAAAGTCTTATTTCAGTGTAAGTAGGCCTGAGTGGATTTAGCTATCTGCAGATATGGCTATTAGTATATAGATTATGTAAAAGAACAGAAGAAACCAGAAGGTGAAGCAAACTGAATATGCTATAGTTCTGGAATTAATTCTAGAAATCCTCCTAGTTTAGGGCTGCCAAATGTGGGCGGGGGGCGGGGAATCCCCCGCTTTGAAGCCCCGATTTCTGACGCGGCAGAATCAGGGCCTGGGGGAACCCCATCCCTGGCGTGCACATCACTAGCAAGTGACGAAGGGCACGCTGGGGGTGGGGCCACGGCCATACAAGGGAAAACTCTATGGTTTTCCTTGTATGGCCGTGGCCCCACCCCCAGCATGCCCAGCGTGCCTACGTTACTTCCGGGTGACGTGCACGTGGCACGCGCGTGCGCACAACCCCGACGCTGGCCGGGAGCCCCCTGCTCCCGGCGAAGACGGACTTGGCAACCCTATCCTAGTTAAAACAAAATTAAGGGGACAATAGAAGGTAATCAGAATGAACTCTGAAAGAACTGGTTAGATTCTACCAGGATTTCCCCTTAATGCCACCCAGTTCCCATTATTACAGCCCCTTCTGTGTGGCTTTTGTCAGTGCAGGCCCCATGATCTCTGGCATAGACTTTTGCCCCCACAGTAGGAATAACGAGACGGACAACAGTTTTGGATCAAACAAGGGCCACTTTATTAACTATATAATAGTTTATTAACCAAACAACGGCAAGGGAGCATTATCTAAGTAGTGGAACTGAAAAGTACTCAGAAACGTGGAGTGATTCAGCGAGAGTACTTTATTCAATCAGGAACAAGACAAAGTAAGCCGGCGCGCAGGCCGGTATATATGCACAGAAACCCACCACCAAAATAGGTAAATAGGTTATTTACAGGAGCCGAGAGTCCCATAGGCTCTCGGCTGCGGACCTGGCCCTCTGATTGGCGTGGACTAGGATCTGCTTGGCTATTGTTCTAAATGTACGAAGCTTTAGGCTTGTGCTTGACCGCATGGCCCAACGGTCGCGCACGTGGTAATGGCGGAGTACATTACAGGAACAGACAAGGCAGGCATCAGGATGACCAGCCTCCTTGTCTACGAGCCACCAACCCCGGTCTTGAGCCATTAATCTGGCTTGCGACCAGCAGCCCAGCCACTGCTAGCCTCCCAGGAGCGCCTACCCCTGAAACCATACAGCTTGCAGAGAGGAGCTTACCCAAGAGGTTCCCAGAGGGAATCATCATTCACTGCCCTGAGCCTTAATAACCCTCAGGCCATTCCTGAAGACCCCCCCAGTTCCAAAACAAGGAACGGCTTAAGGTGCTCACCATTTTCCGCTTCCTTATCCCTGCCCTATTCTGCCACTCGCAAAGTCAAGCCTCTGCTTTGGCTGACGTGGCCACTTAACAACCTAAGGCAGCCCTGATCCCTTGCTGAATGTCCTCCAAAAATAACTTGTTGCCCTCGTTTGACAAGTGAATACCATCATCCCTGTATAGGTCAGTCTTACCGACCACTATTCTGGGGTGTGGTAAATATTGACCCAGACCCGCCTCCATAAGTTTCTGGATCTGTCTGATCACCTTGCGACAAGCACGGTCGATGCATCTGGGATCCCCCAAGTCACACCATACGTGCCGTGGTAAAATTGCAGACCAAATTACTTATTGGAAGGATTTTCATTTGGGTTTAGGATACCTTTTCAGGGTGAACGTACCCCCCTTTTGGCTTCCAATTTGAAGTCAGTAAAAGGGATGGAAAGTGTAGTCCGAAATAAAATCAGGAAGGAATGTAAGGCAGGGAGAGTGCTGGGGCCTTTTCTCCCCCCCCCAGTGCCTAATTTAGAGACCCGTTTGGGCCCCCCAGAGCCTGCTCTGCCCACGGGTCTCATGGCGGGGCTGTGGAGAGGGGAGTGCCTTGAAGGCACCTGTGAAGAGCCCCAGCCCCCCCCCCCGGAAATTGGAAAGTTTACACCCTTGTGCATAGGTTGCCATTGAAACTACGGTGCTTCCCTTTCCTTGTGCCATCACTGTGACACAGAACTGTAGAAATGTGTTTGCCCGCTCTCCCCCCCCCCATTCTCTCTCAACTTTGACCGAGTGGTAGTCCACTTTAGCATGATTAATAGAACCAGTAATCAAACAGGTCAATAAGAAGTAACACTGAAGGAAGTTTAGGAACAAAATATTTCTCCTATTGTTGATGCACATCTAAAAAGAGTGGCAGAAATTGTTGTACCTGTAAAAGCAAATACCAAGTTCTGTTGCTGGCAGAAACCTTCTTCCAATGAATGGTATTCTTCCATTAGAGCTTTTGGGGTTCTACTATCTTCTATACTATATATATACTATACTATATATAGTATATATATATACTATATATTCGAAAGCAAGAAATTGCAAGTAGATAAATAGGTACCACTTCGGTGGGAAGGTAACAGCGTTCCGTGCGCCTTGGTGTTTAGTCATGCCGGCCACATGACCATGGAAATGTCTTCGGACAGCGCTGGCTCTTCGGCTTTGAAACGGAGATGAGCACCGCAACCCTAGAGTCGGATTCGACTGGCTTTCGACTGGCTATAGAGAAGTTCACACAAGGCTTCTTTTTACATTACATCACATTAATGCAGACCTCCATTATTTGATGAAAATTTGGTATTCATCCAAAATTTGGTGCATGATTAAAGCCCTGTCTTTTATATCTTATGGCGGCCTTTTGGTTTCTCATGCCCCTGTGTATGAACAGATGGCATATCAATTACTGGTGATTCTCTAGAGCCAAAACTCTTAACAGTATTCAAAAATTATTTAAATCTAGCAGAAGTAGTAGAGATGCTCATCATCCCCCTGAAGATTTCACCAGTGAAACAGTGCTTTTATAAGTATGGATTGTAGGGACTTGAACTAATATTGTCTAAAAATACTCTAACCAATCTTTTACTGTGTAATTACAATTTTACTTGTTCATAGTCATTGTTTATTTCTATATGTATATGTGACTGTTGTATGCATGCAAGTGAAATAAAGAATTTTAGACATATATCTTGTTAATCTAGTTGGTGATTACATCAAAGCTCCACAACTGTTATAAATTTGGTATTACTAAAACCAGGGAAAATTCCACTGATTTTTCTTGAATTACTACAAATAAAGTGAAACTACAAATACTTTCCTATATGTTTTTCAAAAGATTTTAATTTTTTTAAGCCCATGTACACGTTATAGAAACACAAATTTGGCTAGACCAAAGTCTGCTTTCCCACACTCACACATAGTTAGATATATCTTTTATTTCAAGTTAGAGATCACTCAGCTTTTTAAATGGCTGTTAAGTGGTTATCTTCTGGTTACCCATGTGTTTCCCCGGATGACCTCCATTTAATATTTCTTAAACCTTGATATTTCAGGAGATAGATTCAGGTGGGTAGCTGTGCTGGCCTGAACAAAATTTGAGTCCAGTGGCACCTTTAAGACCAACAAAGTTTTATTCAAGGTATATGCTTTAGTATGCATGTACCTGAAGACGTCTGCTTGCAGACGAAAGCTTATATTTTGAATAAAACTTTGTTGGTCTTAAAGGTGCCACTGGACTCAAATTTTGTTATATTTCAGGAGGATACCTGTATTCTCAGTAATCTCTACCCATAGCATTTATCTTTAAAAATCTGAAGAACACACAAATATGCAGGCAACAGACGAAGAATTCCAAGGGATGCTAATGGCTTCTTTCAGCTCAGCAGAAATCAGAAAAGATTGCATCTGCTAGCATTACTTATTATTCCCATCTCAAGGAACAGCTGCTTTCCCCCACCCTGCTGGCAGTCTGCCAAGAAAGGGGGGGAACAGCCAGATGAGACGGAATTGTCAATAATTTTATAGAAGCTGGTCTTAATAAAGTAATTGGGAGGGCAAATAATTGAATTAGGTCTTACAAACAGTGTGAAATAATCAGGATTGCTAATGAGCTACATGCATGAGGAATCGCTCAGGGAAAAATATGATTTTGAATGGATCACTTGAGTCGAACCCATCTCATAGACGAGGAATTCTTAAAGGAAGCATTCCTCATTATAGCTGCTAATCTCAGTTTCATGCTCAATGTGCAAAATAGGACAGCCAGATTCTACCTGATGTCCTTGGCTTGTTAAATGCTACAGCCTGCCTTAAATTTTGCTTTATCCTGGCTGGCTAGGTCACACCAGCTTCTCACAGTCCATATGAGGGACTAAAATGTAGAATTACACTCAACAGAATTACTCCCAGTCTCCAAATGACAAATTTTTAAATGTCTGTGTGTTTGTGTTTGGAATCGCATGTGGGTCAATTCCATACCTGGATCTATGTTCTGTGGTGGAAGAGTAAATGTATTTATTTAAAACAGTTTTATGCCACCTTTCCACACACCTTAGTGTCCCCAAAGTGGGTGAACAATCAAAACCATTAAAGCAAGCTTTTAAATATTACATAGTGTAAAAACAATTTTAAAGCACGGATGGAGCACGGAGGCGGGGCGACGCAGCAGGCCAGAGCCTATTGGACGGAGGCCGCAGCAGGAGCACATGCTGACGTGCCCTTGGCCCAAAGCCCATGGAATCGCAGCGACTGAAGGAAGACCTGCGCTGGGAAGGCGCCATCGCCGATTGGAAAAGACCTCCCACAAGAGAAACTGTAACAACAAGACTTCGCTATAGGGTGCCTGTTAGGTTAGTCACTTCCCTCCATTGTATGTATGTGGCCCTTAGCTAGGAACTGTATGAATTGTATGATGTAAACCGCTCAGAGCCCTTAGGGGGTGAGCGGTATATAAATTGAAGAAATAAATAAATAAATAAATAATATTTAAAAACTTATAAGCAATTAAACCACATACAAAATTAAACAAAACACATTAACAGGAAGGAGGCTCAGTGAGTGAACATCAAACAAAATAGATAAGTCTGCACTCGCTGGCAGAAAACAATGATAAAGGGGACAGACAAATCTCCTTCATGATGGAATTCCATAATTCTGGTTCATGACCCAAAAAGATGGGTAGAAACCCAAGAAGGCCCTTTCTTGGGTTTCCACCCATCTAGCCTCTGATGGTGAGGCACCCAAAAAAGGACCCCTGAAGATGACTGCAGTGGTCAGGTAAGTTCATGTGTGAGTAGGCAGTCCTTAAGGTATGTTGATCCCAAGCCATATAGGATTTCAAAGGACAATACTGGCACCTTGAATTGGGCACGGGAGTTAAGTGGAAACCAGTGTAGAAGAAGAAGAGATTGGATTTATACCCCGCCCTTCACTACCCAAAGGTGTCTCAGAGTGGCTTACGAACTCCTTTCCCTCCCCACAACAGACACCCTGTGGGGCTGAGAGAGCTCTTGACAGAAACTGCTCTTTTTCAAGAACAGCTCTTATCAGAACTACTGCTTGCCCAAGGTCATCCAGCCAGGTGCAAATGGAGGACTCCCAGATTAGAGTCCGCGCACTTAACCACTACACCAAACTGGCAGAAAAGACTGGAGTGCTACTGTCCCAATGACGCATTCTGCTCAGACGTCTGGCGGCAATATTTTGTACCAACCATAGCTTCCTAAAACTTTACAAGGGTGTCCCCGTGACAGAGCACATTGCTATTGTCTAATCTAGATGTTATCAGGACATCTACCATAATTGTGAGATCTTTTTTTGCCCAGGAAATGCCACAGCTGAAGGTGTTGATATGGAAGTGCAAGCCCATCTAGAAACAGGAGACACAGCAATTCCTGGGTCAAGCCTTCCACCTACCAGTACCACTTCCATTTTGTCAGGATAACTCACTCAACTCTGATAACTTTTTATATTTATCACTGGATTTATATCCCGCCTTCCCCGAAAGTGCAGGTCACAACAGTCAAATAATAGTACAAATAAATATAGTTCATAACAATTTAAATTTTAAAATCAAAACAGAACAACACTATCTTTGGTGCCCACCAATGCCTCCCACTAGTAAGGTTTCCCTTAGTAGTCCTCATCCATCCCAAACGTGCCCCTAGGCACTGGTTTACAGTTTTCATCATAATTTCAGACAGGGCTTTTTTGGTAGAAAAAGCCCAGCAGGAACTTATTAGCATAATAGGCCACACCCAACAGCAGAAACTCATTAGCATATTAGGCCACACCTAACATCATACACCTAACAGCACAGCTCATTGGCATATTAGGCCACACCCCCATGTTACCAGAAGTGTGCTCATCCAGCCACACCCACCTTTTGCTTCTTATTTTGTTTACCTTGTTTGTTGTCCAAACCCAGGGCTTTTTTGTAGCAGGAACTCCTTTGCATGTTAGGCCACACACCCCTAATGTAGCCAATCTGAATGAGTTTCTGCTGTTGGGTGTGGCCTATTATGCTAATGAGTTCCTGCTGGGCATGGCCAACTCGGGAGCCAGCCGGAACTCCGTTCCTGTGCGTTCCTGCCCAAAAATAGCCATGATTTCAGATATGGGATTGAGGGGAAAACATTTACCATGATTACTGGGTTTTGAATAAGACATTACTGATAGGGCTGCCAAGTCCCCCCGGGGGGCGGATAATTCCCCGCTTTGGAGGCCCGATTTCCACCGCTGCGGAATCGGGCCCCGGGGGGAACTCTATGTTTTCCCCTCAAATGGCTGTGCCCCCGCCCCCAGCATGCCCGGCGTCATCACGTCACATCCGGCTGACATGCATGCGGCGCGCGCGTTCGGGACGCCGTCCGGGAGCACCCCGCCGCGAGCAGAAACGGACTTGGCAACCCTAATTACTGGTTTTGAGTAAGACATTACTGGTTCAGGATTCAAATGCACCTTTGCAGTACTTGTTATATGGAAAGCATATTTTCAGAAACATGACAACAAATCAGGTGTTGGAATGCCCATACAGGTTTGCTAAATCTCTCCTGTATTATAAAGCTGATTTGGTGGTGGCACGTTGCTGAACATTCCACACGGCGCCCACAGCCTTTGGCTCCGTGATCTGTCATTCAGAAGCTGTCCCTATCCACTGGCTGCATTGCCTGAGTCTCACCTCCAATATTCTAAACAGTTTGCTTTTCCTCTCCCCCCAATAGCCAGTCAGAACACAGAGGTCATTTGCACATGCGGCCTGATTGGCCTTTGCCTCTAACATTCTAAACAGTTTGCTGTTGCTTTTGGGAATCCTGAGGTAAAATAAATACCCCAGTCTCCCTGTGGGGCCTGGAGATCTCCCACAAATCACCGTGTTCCCCAGCCACAGGACATCATTTCCCCTACAGAAAATTTCCCAGCTATTACAACTGATGTCCAGATGACCACGATCACGTTCTCCTGGAGACAATGGCTGCTTTGGCCAGTGGACTCTGGCATTATACCCTGCTGAGGTCCCTCCACACCCCAAACCCTGCCCTCCCCAGGCTCTACCCCTCAAATCTACAGCTATTTCCCAACCCAGAGTTGGCAACCCTGTAACTGGCTACAGAACTGTTTTCTCTTGGAACCCAGACTCTTGGAACCCAGAAGACATGGCATAGGAAGAGGGGCTTTTCTACTTTACCTGCCACTGCACAGCCTCAAATTAACATAAGCCAACCTCCAGGCGGCACCTGGAGATCGCCAGCTATTACAACTGATGTCCAGATGACCACGATCACGTTCTCCTGGAGACAATGGCTGCTTTGGCCAGTGGACTCTGGCATTATACCCTGCTGAGGTCCCTCCACACCCCAAACCCTGCCCTCCCCAGGCTCTACCCCTCAAATCTACAGTTCTGGCCCTCCCCTTAGTATTGCCAGCCTCCAGGCAGCATCTGGAGATCTCCAAGATCAGTTCTCCTGGAGAAAATGGCTGCTTTGGGCAATGAACTCTATGGAATTATACCCTGATGAGGTCTCTCCACACACCAAACCCTGCCCTCCCCAGGCTCTACCCTTCGAATCTACAGGTATTTCCCAACCCAGAGTTGGTAACCCTGTAACTGGCTATGGAACCGCTTTCCAGACCCTTGAAAGCCAGAAGACATGGCATAGGAGGAGGTGCTTTTCTACCTTATCTACCACTGCATAGCCCCAAATCAACGTAAGTCAGGGGTGGAGGGAACCATAGCTGTTACCATGAGGCTGTCCTCCCATACTACCCACTTGGGGCAACAAAATGACTTGAGACAACCATGCCTTATAGCTAAGCAGAAGGAAATAAACATGGCTTGCCTTCCTCTATTTCCCCCTTCCCTCTGCTGCCCCACCAGCCACAGCCAGGACACTCACCTGGAGCTTTCTTCTAGAGCTCGTTGTATTTCTTCCCACAACGGACCTTACTCCTAGTAGCCCAATAAAACAAATGCCATCCAAACAATGGGAAGCGAAGTGTATGCTGCAGATCACTAACGTGTGAAAATCCTTAACATCCTAAAGTCCTTTGAGTCATAGGCTCTTCTTCTGTCATGTGGGAGGGAGAACTGGAAAAATGTGGTAGTAATTTTGCCTGTGCAAACAGATATCTCTGTTTCTGAGTGCGAATTTCTCCAGAAAATCAGACATCATCAGAGTCACCATTATGAAGTGATGTTAAGTATCAGCTTAGCTAGTTTCAGGTGAGTAGCTGTGTTAGTCTGTAGTAGTAGAACAAAGTTTGAGTCCAGTAGCACCTTAAAGACCAAAAACTTTTTCAGGGTTATAAGCTTTTGTGAGTCACTCACTTCATTAGATACAAATAGTAACGAAAATTCATTAGCCCTTATATTTGGGTCAGAAGGTGGGAGTGGTGTTGCCAAGAAGAGCCAATTGGAATCTAAGGTACAATGCAAAATGTAATCAGCTTATTTAGAGCTGGGAGGTATGCATAGAGGTAGGAACAGCATTCTACAAAATGGTGGTCCCTATTTTCCATGCCTTCTCCCAGTATGCACAAGCAAACCAGTTGCCTGGTTCCTGCAATCAAAATACTGGCAGATAGCTGGAGTGGAATGAGCAAGGCATTTCCCAGCTTATATTAAATAGACTCCCTCCCTTTTGATAAGAGAAACACTGTGCAAATAAATGCCCGTTAGGATGATGCTTTAAAGTGCCAACATGAGCTAAATGCTCTGTCAGCAAGTATCCGCTAAGTTATGCTCTCCTATTGCTACCCTCATCTACCCTTTCCCAGACCCAGGGAGTGGAAACTTAAAGACAGCACAGGAAGTGGAAACTGAAACCAGAGGGTCACCACACACATCAGAGTGCTGACAGAAGATGGCCATATCTGACTTAGTTTGGTTCCAAAAGTCAGAGGAAATTCCATTTGGATTAGTTACCCTACCAAGGTTAATGAACAGGGCATGTTAGGTTTGAATTCTGATTAGTTATACTCAGAATGCACACTCTAGGAATACTGAATAGCAGAATCACTTTGGCTTCACTGTGGAATGACTGCCTGGAGATGCCACAATGCCACTTGTTTCAAATACTAAATGAACTACAGACTTCTTCAGTTCATTAAATCTTCTTCAGCATACTGTGGTGTACCAAAGGGCAGGCGGGCAGGCAGGCATGCTCAGTCAACTTGCAAGCTTTACTAGCATGACCGCTTCTTCAGTACACGTTAGTTCCAGTTACATTGCTTTTTAAACAAATGGACAGGGAAGGCAAGAGTGGCTGAATATTTTCCTGCTGTCCTATCACTGTAAAGGGCACAAACATTTTTATTCTTTCTCTCCCCCTCACAAAAATATGTAAGTGTAGAATTATATATGTGCAAAATCTGTTTGGGAAATAATCGTGTGCCTTCTCCATCTTGATGAAAATAAGAATAAGGGGACACAGAACAACAATGGTGTGTGTATATGTGAAATGGACGGATGGATACAAAATCTAACTATAGGAGTAACAAAATCTTGTCAGGTAGAAGAGATCTGAATTTCACGAACCGTATTTTGCTTCAATATGCTTACTTCTATATTAGAAAATTATAATGACATAATATATATGCATCATATAAATTCATATTAAAGTGCATGGATTTGTTCTACATCTGCTATTGATCACATTTCCTGAGTTTACCTTCACTTATTGGACTCTTCAGTGATTTCCATTTTAAATGTCTTTCTGTTAAATGTTGTTCAAACTTTCCTTTGTGCAAGAGCACATTCTTTTACTTTCTCTTCTACCTGGAACAATAAGCATATTTAGCCCTCCATCCTTCTGTATTCAAACTTTGGAAGACTCCTAACTGCCTTGAAAAGTTAGGGGTTTAAAATAGTTTTACCCTGTAATGCAGGATTCAGAGTGGCAAACATGGTAGAATCCACAGATCACAATTGAAAGCAAATATACTAGGGTTGCCAACCCTGGGTTGGGAAATACCTGGAGATTTTGGAGGTGGAGCCTGGAGAGGGTAAGGTTTGGGAAGGGGAGGGACCTCAGCATGGTACAATGCCATGGAGTCCACCCTTTAAAGGAGCCATTTGTTCCAGGGGAACTGATCTCTGTAGTCTGGAGACTAGTTTTAAAAGCGGGATATCTCCAGGCCCAACCTGGAGTTTGGTAACCCTAAGATATACACAGAAAGCCTCCTTAACTACCAATAAGTTAATTAGGCTTATATGTCTCAGGCAAGAATGGTCTCGGGCTCTGATGACACAGGCATTTTGAGTGGGTTTCACCGCGATTTCCTAATGAATGTAAAAGGGATGATCAGACGGCCACATCTGTCTTCCGTCTGGCACTCATCCCCTCCAACAATCAACCCTCTTCTGTCGCAGTCTTCTCAACACTGGGAAAATCAGTGCCTGTTTGGACTGCCTCCTAGCAATCTGAAGCCATTTAGGACGTCTGAACATTTTCATTGTACTTTCACCAATTTTTAAAAAACAGTTAGTGATGTGTGGATCACCGCTTGTGTGTTTCAGCTCTCTCCTGCCTACAGCTTTGGAGCACAGGGGGTAGGGAAGGGGTTAATTGACAATAAGTTTGATTTTTTTTGGGGGGGAGTCTGAGAACAAAGCCAGTGACTCCAGCTTTGGTCCAGGCATTTAAATAAAAACATTAGCAGCATACAGGACACAGGATGGAGCCTCTCTATTCTCTCCCCTCCACACACACAGTTTTAAATGTTTGAAACGTGGAATTTCACAGAAGCACAGTTTCAAAAACACTGTCCTCACACTGGACTCCATTTCCCAGCAGCCTCCCCCTGCAAACCCATTGGCCACCAGCTGCCGCCATTCTGCCAGGAGTGCTAATTCCCATCAGTGCCTATGTGCCTGCTCAGTGGAGTAATGATTTTAAAAAAGCCGCCTGACTGCCCAACTTCTTGGCTGCTGCGTCTGAATGATCAAAGAAGGGCTGAATGTGCAGTGAGGAGGGTTAAGGGGGTCAGTCTGATCAAACTCTCGCATTACAAAAACCCCTGGATTCCTTAGAACTGGGACCACACTGTCTTTCTCCTGGTAGAAGTTCTTCTTCATAGAGGAGGGTAGGGTGGAAAACCTTTTACTTCTCAGTCATGGGTAAAAACAATCTCTCTTCTGGTGAAAGCTGGTAGTAAGCATAATTTGGATTTGTGTCAAATTGAGCCCAAAGTAATTCAATTAAGATGAGTCCATTCTAAATTGTGTCCATGCTCCATTTTTTTCAGAATGTTTAATGAATGAATGAACTAGTTTAAAGGCAAAGGAAGCCCTGGCCTAAACTGAATGAAAGCTAGTATTGTATCAGTTTGGCTCTTTTACCACTCTTCCCTTCTTTCCTTTCAATGAAATATCTATTTTCTATAAAAAAAGCAAACATATTGATGGACATATTTTCAAATAGCCAAAATGAGCTCACATACAGTTGAAAGACCATTAACCAAAGTACTTCCAAGGTTGTACAAAATAGAAAGAGCTAGTAAATGGTAGAATAAAAAAGTCTTTTCCTAAACTAAATTTTCTGCAAATTAGCACTTTGTTGTAAATATTCACACACATCAAACCACAAAGCACAGATCTCAATTTCATTCATATCATTAAACTGCATAAAGCATTTATAGATTAGGAATCAAATACAGTAAAAGCCTAAAATATTTCGTATTCTGGATTTATACAGCCATGTCCTATTACCATAAAATTAATTGCAGATTTTAATTTAAGCCTGGATTCAACTGTAGAAATTATTCTGATTACATGACTAACATCAGAAACATATAAATTAGAATATTTAATATGTGCTTGGATACCATTTGGTGATAAAGATCCCTGCTACCACCTTTTAATGCACTGCTGCTCCTACCTGTGTAGCAGTTACATTTTTATCCCATCTTATTCCTAGGAACTTCCAGGACCCCTTTGCTGGACGTTTCGGGTATGTTGTAGGGCTGTCTTTCGGCTACGCTCCTGCAGAGTGCAGGGGGTTGGACTAGATGACCTGCAAGGTCCCTTTCAACTCTAACATTCTATTATTCTATGAGTGAGAATTGTGGTTCTCCCTCTCTAATTTATCCTTACAATACCCTTAAAAGTTTGAGTAGAATGACAGATAGTGACTTAAGGTTGCTCAAAGAGTTTCAAGGCTGAATGGGATTTGAACCTGGGTCTAACCACAACATTCCCTTGGCTCTCACTCACACATACCCTACAGAAATACATTAAAAATACTGAGCAGAATCTACCTGGGAAAGAATGACACATTAAAGGATTTTCAAACAGTAATCTTGCCACTCTTTAGTTCATATACATTATCATGCTTTTCTTGCTTTTGGTGTCACCACATCAGCACTTACACCAGCTGTGGTGCAAGAGAACACTCTACTAGGGATGGGCATGAACCCCCAAAAAAGTGGTTTGGTTAGAGGTTTGGGGCACCCCCCGATCCAAACAACCCAACCCAAAAGAGCCCCACCTGAACTGAGCTGGTCCAGCGACTGTGGTTCCTTCTTTCTCCCAGCTGCAGCAAGCCACTGCAGGGAGAAAGGGGGCAGGGACCCATTCGTTTTGCTTTCCCCCACTTCAAAGGGGGGAGTGAAGCTGAAGAGTTTAATGGCAAGTCCACCAGTCTGCTGTTAGGTTTAAGGGGCTTGCAGAACTGAACCAGCCACAATATTGGTTTGCAAACTCTGAACCAGCCCAAATGTGGCCTAAATTTTGGTTTGTGAGCTGGTTTGGGGCCATCCCTACACTCTACCACTTGCTAATCTGTGCTGCTCTACAACTAGACTTGCATACAAGCCAACCATGACAGGGGTGTGGCTCGTGGTAGCAGTAACTCCACTTTCAACATTACTTGCTCAGCTGCGGCAGCACTATTTCTTTCCTCCTCAATTTCATTGAAGCCCTGACAGGTGTTTTCTTTTAGAAACAAACATACAAACAAACATATTGGTATGTCCATAGGTGTGCATATGTGGTTTTGCAGGAGAGAGAAAAAACATGTTTACAAAATTGACAGTGTTTTCCCCTCAGTATTTCTTGTTTTACCCATAACTAGTGGGATGCAGGAGAGATAGCAAAGGAAATGCTGTGGTGAGGAGAAAGAAAGAGATAGTGAAGGATATTGCACCACGGCCCATGATTACATAAAAGGAGGAGGAACTGGGCAAGGGAGGTGCAATATGTTTGTTAATAGCAACCAATTAGACCTTTACATAAAAGGAGAAATCAAAATACGGGAATTGCCAAATGAGTACTCCTCTGTGGGGAAAAGGAGCAGGAAGACCAGACAGAATGCATTTGTTCATAAGTGAGACCAACGAATTCAGGAAGAGAAGGCTGACATTTATGGAAACCATTTTTAAAAAACTGATACAACATGTTTAAAACTTTTTTTTTTAAATTTTCTGCCATTCCCAAAGGAGTGCCAGCCTCCAGGTGGTGGCTGGAGATATCTGGGGATTACAACTGATCTCCAGGCAGCATAGGTCAGTTCTCCTGGAGAAAATGGTCACTTTGGAAGGTGGAATCTATGGCAGTATACTCCATTGAAGCCCCTCCTTCTCCAAGCCCCATCTTTCTCTGGCTCCACCCCCAAAACCTCCAGATATTTCCCAACCTGGAGTTGGCAACCCTATATTCCTACCTACACACAGCCAAAGCAGGAGAGACCTTGAGGAATTTCAGACAGGCGATATATTCCGGAAGAGGAACGGTTCCCAAATGGTTTCTGGTCTGTCATTTCAGACAGAACCATTTGAGAACCGGTTCCCTTCCAGAATATATTTGTCATTTCATACACAATTGCTTCTGTCCCGTTTAGGAAATGGGGCTGAAGTGTTTTACCTGTCAACTGCTTCCAAGTACTCCTCAGTTTCCTCTCCCGGTTCCGATGTGCTTTTTCCAGCCGTTTTTCGCCCGCACGGGCGATCTCCGGCTTTTTTTTTTTAACGTTTGCTTTATAGCGCTATAATGCTATAACGGAATAGCATTATATCAATCCCACTGGAATGCATGGAGTGTTTTGTTATACTGCTATAGTGCTATAGCGCTCTAAAGTGAACGTTAAAAAAAAAAGTCATAGATCGCCTGCACAGGCAAAAAACGGTGGGGGAAAAGGGGGAAAAAGTGGGGCAGTCTGAAATGGCAAACCTCTTCAGATCCAGCTCTTTACCGGAAGGGGAAAGCCATGTGTGAAATGGCAGCCCTATACCGGCTCACATCAAAACGGATCATTACCAGCTTGAAACCGGGTGAAACTGGGTAATGTGAAATTCCCCCTTCAAAACTGCTTTAAATAATTTGTGTGAAATCAATTGCAAAAGGGTTAGTGCTCAATCAGGGGGATATAACATACCCTACAATTCATTTTATGCTGCTAAATCAGTTTCATATTCATTTTCAAAATAGGGATCCCACTTGTCAAACACTGGATGATTAATCCTCCTTTTATCAGAGGATAATCTTGTGTGGACTGAGCCTTACATTTCATCAGATACATGAAGTAACATTTCAGCCAGCAGAAATATATACACAGTGTAGGGGATAGGGTTGCCTAGAAGTGGTCTGGAGTTTTCCCGAAATCACAACTGATCTCCACACCACAGAGATCAGTTCCCTTGGAGAAAATAGCTGCTTGGCATCACATCCCGGCTGAGCTCCCTCCCTTCCCCAGACTCTACCTTCCCCAGGTTCTGCCCCCAATTCTCCAGGAATTTCCCAACCTGAAGTTGGCAGCCATAGGGGGGATTATGATGAAGAGGAAGAAGAAGAGTAGGTTTTTAAACCCTACTTTTCTCTACCTTAAGGAATCTCAAAGCAGCTTACAATCACATTCCCTTCACCTCCCCAAAACAGGCACCTTGTAACTCGGTAGGTGGGGCTGAGAGAGTTCTGAGAGAACTGTGACTGGCCCAAGGTCACCCTGGTAGCTTCATGTGGAGGAGGAGTCGGGATTAAACCCAGTTCTCCAAATTAGAGTCCACCGCTCTAAACCACTACCCCATGCTGGCTCTCATTAGGTAAAAGGTTCAAGAGTAGGTAAAAAGGTAAAGAAATGGAAGAGGTATGGTTTGTGCCATTTCGTTGCAAAATAAAAATGTATACAATATAAGAGAAACCTATGTGCCCCTAATTCACATTAACCATGTAGAAGGAGGATTAATCGACCAGTAAATCTTTAACAAGCTTATGCTTCAATAAATATGTTGTTAGGATGCCACAAGACTCTTCTTTTTCTTTTTTTGCTACAACAGACTAACACAGTTACCTCATAATGTATAACAGTGCAAATTATCATATGTTTTCTTCATTATATCAAATAGGTACCTATACTGAAGACTTAGTAATATGCAGTGTTAAGCACAGTCCTAAATTTAGTTTGTGTGAAAAAGGCACATCATAAATAACGTAAGTAAATTTATTTTATTTTTTAATTTTATTTTTCAAATTTATATTCCACCCTCCCTGCTAACGGGCTCAAGGCGGATCACAACAACTGTTGGACCATTTGGCTACATAATACAATAATACATAATCAGTTAAAATCTTAAAACAGCATTTAAAAACAAACTTCATCAATACTGGCGCCACTGGGCTCTAAAATAAAAGGTCCTGCAGGGCCCTGATCTCATGTGGGAGCATGTTCTACCATGCCAGGGCCAGGGCAGAAAAAGCCCTGGTCCTGGTCGAGGCTAAACAGACGTCCCTTGGGCCAGGGGCAACCAGTGAATACAGTGACCATTAAGCCCAGTGACTGTTCATTGGTGGAAACACAGATTCATTCTGGTGGAAACACACACTGGAGGAACCACACATTCGTCCATCTGTGGAAACACAGGTCCTTTCCTCATTTGCCTGCCACTCCAGATTTTCTCAGTGTTCAAGGCAATTTAAGTCCACGCAAAACAGCACCCGGGGCAACAGCAGGCTGAAACTGGGCTGACCACAGAAGGGAGGTAATGTAATGCAGAATGGTGGGGGAAACCAGAATAAAAAGAAGGTTAAACTCGGTTTTAGTGCAGAATGGGGGGGACTGGATTAAAAAGAAGGTTGAATTTGATTTTAGTGCAGAATTGCTTGGAGAACACCGTGGTGAATGTGGATTAAAAGGAGAGTACAGAAAGGGCCACAGATCACTCCATTATGGTCCCGGTCACACGGGCAGTAAAATGCGGGGGGAAAGCGTGGCAGTTTGACCCGGAGCAAAATAACACGTGGCCACCTGATTACAGGTCCGGTCGAGGACCCGTGGGTAGGGGCAAGGTGGTGCTCACACGACGATCCTGCAGCGCGGCAAAGAAGCAGCGCGATCTCACCAATGGCATGCGCGATTCTGCGGAGCAACGAAACTTCCGCTTTCCTCTTCGTACGCATGCGCCGTTGGGTGCTTGTGCGCATCCTATGGAGACTTGGGGGGGAAACACCTGTTTGTGACGGGACATGGGCGGGCACCGGATGCCACGGACTACCACCGGAAACGCGATCAGATGCCAGCCCTTGCCCCGCGGTTTCCGGAAACTAGTACCTCGAAGGTACTAGTTTTTAACTCCGCATCTTCGGCGGGAAGCCTCGGGTTCGCCATGGGAGCTCTACGCTTCCCAGATGTTGCGGTGTGATCGCGCCCAGAAAATCCGCCTATCATCCGTCTCAATAGCGTGGCTAATGCTCCGTGTGACCGCAGCCTATGTTAATCAATTTAACACCACAGAAGCAAACAAACCTGTCAGAGCTTTCAAAAGATTTTTAAAAGAGCTGTTTCATACCATTAAGCCTATTGATAAATTATAATTCAACAGTTTTTTCACAAGAATCTCTCTTTGAAGTTCTTTTGTTGAAAACTGCTGGTTTTTCAATTTAGCAGCAGAGTGGACAGTGCAGGAACTACCACTCAATCTCCATTGGAAATGATGTCATTTTTTAAAAAAAATCCCTATAATACCACAACTAAGATAGCCTCAGAGGAGATCCTTGTGTAACTGGCATATTAGTAAGATGATTGAATTAAACTGCTGATGAATTAAACTGATTGAAGCTTGCAGCCCTAGTTTCGGTCAACAGAAAAGCAGCATCAACTGCATCATGGCTATTTAGGCTCATAAACGCTGGCCCCCCAGAGCTCCTCAGAAACTAAAAACCCTATGAGAGCAAGCCTAGGTAGGTCAACTCAGAAGTACCGTAAGTCCCATTAACTCCCAGGAAAATGTCCTGAGGACTGAAGCCTAATAAAACACAGAATTCTCTATTCTCATTAGCTAGAGTATATTTCTTGAAGGCTTGGTAAGAGAATGCTTTTGAACATGTATAGAATTTATTTTTGTTATCATTGAACAACCACTGCTTACGTTTGTACATCATATTCTCACCTCCCCCGTAGTATATTCTGTCTTTTCCTACCCTGTCCTGGAATCCGTTACAGCAGGTAAGAAGATTATAGCAAGTGAGGAACTAGTCCAGAGCATCGGACTAGTGTGAACTTATGTGAACATACGTTGCGAGCCTGGATGAGGCTGCCCATCAGCACAAATCCAATTATTTCATTCTGATGGAAATGTGGATCAGGCGGAGCTGAAGCTTTTTGATAGAAACATTAATGAATTTTAACATTGGTTAAAAACATGAATGGTTTAAAACATTAAATACAAAGGGGACTGTATTAGATGAGAAAAGACCAATGATGTTTAATGAGGTGCAACATCTTGATTTGTGTGAGACTCCTGTTCTTTCTTAGAAGGTCGTAAGGGTTAAAAGGGTTCCTGTTGATGGCTTCTGCTTTACACAGTGTAAATTTGCCTTCGAGGATTCAGAAGTCTAAATAAACCTCAATTCCACAACAGAAAGAGGAATGAGATTTTTTTTTTTCATTTTGGAATCTCTTAGGGGCTGCTTGTTTGTTTAACAAACTGGTGCCCTCATTTTGCCACCAATATACTTTGACAGAATCCCTCACAGGCAGTCATGCTGCAATAACAGAAACAGTTGGAATTAAAGGGATGGGTTGCTACTCAGAACCACAGAGGGCTGCCAAGATAGTTGCCTTTAATCTTCAGCTAAATATTCAGAAATCTCAACACCGCTGTGGCCACACTGGGCTTTTATAAAATCCAAAACAAAAAGAAAGACCTTTAATGTCATTAAATGAAAAGGAAGACATGACCCCCAAAAAATCAGTAAAAGCAACTTTAATGACTTGCAACCAACATGTTTGGTTCCCACTAAAGAAATGTCTGTTCAGGACTCAAGTCTGCCTTAGGGTTGCCAACCTCCAAGTGGGGCCTGGAGTTCTCCTAGAATTACAACTGATCTCCAGACTACAGGGATCAGTTCCCCTGGAGGAAGTAGCTGCTCTGTGGTGTGGATTCTATGGCAATATTCCCTGCGGAGATCCCTCCCCTCCCCAAACCCCACCTCCTCCTGGATCCACCCCAGATCTCCATGAATTTCCCAAACCAGATTTGGCAATCGAAGATTCCCTAGATACTGGGGAAGGGGGATTAAGCAAAATTAAAACCTTGCCCTAGATCACGGCATAGTAACAATGGTCATCACATGGCCATACCATGGTTAAGGGAAGATTTTAGCAAATCTACACTACACGGTACAGGGGACCAGGGATGTGTAATAGAATTCTTAGTATCTCACCAAATGACATCCCAATGTTCTTTGCAGGAAACCAAGGCAGTGCAATTGTTACACTTAAAAGTTTGTAGTATGTTTCCTATGAACTAACTATATATGAAAAATGAATGTTGCTCTAAAATGGGGTGACTGGGTAGAACCAGACTTATACAATGTGCCTGATCCAAATGAAAAACTTTTGCTTAGATGCAAGACTAATAGGAGGCCAATGTCTAGAGGGCCTCAATTCATGTCACAATTTACAGGCTACTTTTATGCCAAAGACCATCAGCTCTGAAATCCCCTTTCAGTTCAAGGACTCAGCTTTGTAACACAGAAAGTGATTAAAATGTGGGATTCGCTGCTAGAGGATGCAGTGATGGCCACAGGAATAAACAGCTTTAGAAGGGAATTAGATAAATTCATGGAGGATAAATCTATCAATGACTACTAGCCGTGGTGATCCTGCACTAATCCTGAATCCCACAGCCAGAAGGCAACATCAGGGGAAGGCCTTGGCCTCTATGACCTGTTGTTGGCCATCCAGAGGACCTGGTTGGCCACCGTGGAAGACAGGATGCTGGACTGGATGGACCATTGGTATGATCCAGCAGGGCTCTTCTTATGTTCTTAAGTAAGACAAAACAATGAGTGTTGAAGCATATGCTGGGGGTATTTCTGGCCTCTGACTAAGCATAACTAGCACCTCAGATCTGGGATAAAGGGGATGAGTTTTTAGGGAAGCAGATATGCAAGCTTCAGTCTGAGCCAGGGATGCCGTGAACTTCAACATGAACACAGCCACCAGCCAAATTTACCTTTAATGAACTGATCACTCACTTCCTCCTTTGCCAGATTGCCTCAGTGTTGCTGTTCAATGTTCAGCTGAAACACTGGGTTGAGTATCTTTGCATCTGTGTAGTAGCTGCTTGGTAGGTCACTTCCATTACTTCGTGCTGCATTCAAGTTACCTACTTCAGAAACAGGGAGCACTCAGCTTGCTTGCCCTGTGCAGGATCCACAGGCTCGTTTTTAGTAGTTTAACAGTTTTAAAAAACAGTTTACCGATGTGGAAGGAAGGAAAATAAATTATAATTCTCATGAGATGATGGAAGATCATGCATGCCAGGATTTTTTCTGGATCCTGACACCATTGCAGCCATCAGTGGAGAGCAAGCTACTCTGTTATCAAAAGGCACACAGAGACACCAAAGGAGTAAGTCTCAACAAGAAATGAGAAATGTTTTCCTCTTTTAACCATGTACCTTTTAAGTTGAAGACACCTGATACAATGGTGTGGGGATGACAGTATGTACAATCTTCTGGCTGCAGATTAGGCTTTGCCACCTGTAATCAGTACCTATGAGAAGGACACAATGGTACTTTCTTAGATACCACAGAAAATGTGACATTTCCCCTTTAAAATAAAAGACTATCGGTACTAGAGTGGGTCATATTCTTGGAACAGAGACAGCTAAAAGAGAAGACATTGTATTGCTAATCAAAGATTTCAAACCCAGAGAGTCAGGCTTGCAAGCTTTCAACAAGCAGAAAAGAATATGCAAATCACACAAATTATGCAAGCATTATTTGATAGCTTGTTCCAATAAATCAGTCACATTTGATTTATGAGACACAAGCATTCAGCATCAGCACAACTGGTGATGCTGACAAAGACTAATTTAAAATTAACCACACCCAGATGGGAAGTTTTGCTATGTCCCAAAATCTGATCTTCATTCCATAGACATCTGCTGCGTGGATAAATAAAATTCCCTGAGAGGTTTAGATGCTAGGTGCTTTCATTGCCTGCATTCAGACGTTTCAAGAGTCCCCTGTCTGTATGTCATGTTCATACATTCTCCTTCCTCCTGTCATGCATGGAACACAGCTGAAACACAAGCAAGTCTTTCAATCAAACACCAGCTTGCTATGATGGCGGAATGCAGGCAGCATCTGGGCAAAATGGAGAATGTTGCCTGTCTACAAAGTGAGATTCTAACTCACATCCCAGTTTGGAATCCCAGTTGAGGGCAGCAAATGTTAGGGCAAACTGTTATTGGACTGAAAGCTTCCAAGATCTTCCAGCTTGCAATCATGCTCCACACACAAGCCTGGCAACAGGCTGCATTTGTGTCCACTGCAAATAAATAAAAATTCCTTGTGACATCACAATGCAGTCATAGTCACATTCGTCCTCCGGTACATGGTCTTTGTAATGTCTAAAGTGGGGACTGAAGAACTATATATTATCAGAAATAAATCACATGTGCAAGAGGATTTCAGTTCTGCCTTCTTCATGCCCCATAATCTCTGAGAGAGCAAAGTGAAGAAGCAAAGTCAACAGACCCCCAAAATGCAACCAAGGCCATTGCCAGAATTAAGTCTGGGGCCCTTCCTCATATATATGGCTTTCAGAAGTAAGGCTTCATGCTGCCTCACAAGTACTCTACCTTCTGGTATGGGTTTTGGTTCAGGCCAACTGTCTTTGCTGTTCTTGGGGAAAATCTTGTGCTTGGCAAGTGAATCCCACCCTGTCGTAATATATGTATTTCTGGTTGCCAGGATTAAGGAGGGTCCATATGTACTGCCTCCTGTGTGGGTTGCTCAGTGCTCTCCTTGGGGAGGGGAGGTTGATTCCTCCTGACCACCTATAGGATTGGAGCATGAAGGGCAGAGGATATGGTCAATTCCACTAATGTACGAGGAAGAGGTGAAGCCACAAACCCAGTTACAAAGCTCTTCAATAACTACTAGGATTTTGTCATTGCAATAACTCTCAAGCATAGGTCTTGTTGTGTTTCTGTGACCCTACTAAGAGACATAAATTGCATAAATTCATGTGAATTCCCCTCCCCCATCATTTCCCATTCCTTGACCTGGATAGACCCAAGGTAGCCTGAGTTCATCAGATCCTCAAAGATAAGCAGGGTCGACCCTGGTTAGCCCTTGGATTGGAGACCACCAGTGAAGTCCAGGGTTGCTATGCAGAGGCAGGCAATGCCAAACCATTTCCATTCATCTCTTGCCTTGAAAACTCTATGGAGTCACCATATGTCAGCTGCGACTTGATGGCAAAAAAAGGGGGAATCATGTCCCATATCATTTGAGCCTTGGGAACGGTGGAATATTCTCTTAGTGTAGCCAAATGTTTTAAAATTGGTTTTTATTTATTTATTTATTTCCTCAATTTATATCTCGCCCTCCCCGCAAAGCAGGCTCAGGGTGGGTTCCAACCTATAATAATCTGCTGAATGCAGATTGACATCATAAAAACAGAACGAAATACATATCATAAATACAATAAAATAAATACAACACTAAATACTTAAAATAAATTATACCTCAATAGACAGATAGGAGCGACTCGTGGGGGGAGGAGGGGGGAGGCTAGATTGAACTAGGTACCTGCTACCTCAACTGAAGGCCTGGTGGAAGACCTCTGTCTTACAGGCCCTGCAGAACTGCAATAGATCCCACAGGGCCCTGATCTCCTATGGGAGCTCATTCCACCAGGCAGGGGCCAGTGCTGAAAAAGCCCTGGCCCTAGTTGAGGCAAGTCAGATATCCCTAGGGCCAGGCACCATCAGCAGATGTTGATTCGAAGAGCGCAATGCCCTCTGGGGCTCATATGGGGAAAGGAGGTCTCAAAGATATGCAAGCCCCTGGCCGTATAGGGCTTTAAAGGTAATATTGTTTAATATACCTGTTGTATATCTGCTGCTTTAATGTTTATTTTAATTTTTATACTGTTGTTACCCATTTTGGCAACCGAGGTGCTCAGGAGAAAGGCAGGTATATAAATATCTTAAATAAATAGGATTTCTAGTTTGACCAAGGTTGTTGCTTTTTGCTCTAAACCTGACATAGCAGTAGACACATAGAACAAATCTATTACAATTTATTACATCAGAAATTAAACATGTGTAAGCAGCCTTCTATATGCATTGCCAATGCAGATGTGGATGCACATCTGAATTCATATCTTCGTGTGCATCATGATTCTTATCACAGCCATATTAAATTAGTTGGATGCATCTTTTGAAGCAAACTGGAGAAGCATGTCTGCTCCCAGGGACACCCATCATTATGCATGACTCATGAGCACAGCTGGATCGGGTCACCATGTTTAGAAGAAATACTATATTGTATTTTGTGGATATCTTTAATAATGTGATGTTAAAGTAATCTACTTTGTAAATATTTCTACTTTATTTGACTGCAGAGCAGATTTTTTGATTCCGTTCCATGCTATATACTTCTTTCTAATTTCAGCTAGACTTCACTCATCCTCCACTGGGGAGGGGGGAGCTGAAATAAACCTAATGGGAGGAAATCTCCATGATTTGTAACAGCCCAGTGGGAATACAATCTGCACTCCTTGAATGACTTAAATCCAATTTAATTTCTCTGTCAAAGAGCCTGATGGATTTGTCTGTAGAGTTGTAAAGTGGAGGATGGAGAGCACTTTAGTTTTTAATAGGTAGGCACGACCTGGTTAGATACACTCAGCAAATCAAGACCTCTCTCTTTCTTCAAGGCCTGTGGTGAAGTCTGTCAGTATTGCTACAAACTTCATTAGTTTGACTGAAAATTAATGCACTTTCCTAGGTGAGGGGAAACTGTTGTTCAAAGCAGCCTTCAGTGAGTTCACTCTAGTGTCACTTAAATCCTGCGATGAAAATCACACAAGGCAATCTCTTGCCCTGCTGAAAAGAAGACAGGTAAGCCCCAAGAAAGACTGGTCAAAATGGAATGGACAAAAATCATTATATCAAAGACGTTAAGTACCTACAAAGAGCCACAGAAAATCTTTCCCCCTTTACCTTTAGAATTACAAATGTTTAAGAATGAATGCAGTTCTGTCTCAGAACTAGCAGCTGTAATTTTGATCTTCGGCGGGAAGCCTCGGGTTCGCCATGGGAGCTCTACGCTTCCCAGGTGTTGCGGTGTGATCGCGCCCAGAAAATCCGCCTATCATCCGTCTCAATAGCGTAGCTAATGCTCCGTGTGACCGCAGCCTATGTTAATCATTTTAGCACCACAGAAGCAAACAAACCTGTCAGAGCTTTCAAAAGATTTTTAAAAGAGCTGTTTCATACCATTAAGCCTATTGATAAATTATAATTCAACAGTTTTTTCACCAGAATCTCTCTTTGAAGTTCTTTTGTTGAAAGCTGCTGTTTTTTCAATTTAGCAGCAGAGTGGACTGTGCAGGCACCTTGTGAGGAAGGTGGGGCTGAGAGAGTTCTGGGAGAACTTTGACTGGCCCAAGGTTACCCAGCAGGCTTCATGTGGAGGAGTGGGGTAACAAACCCGGTTCTCCAGAATAGGGTCTGCTTCTGTTAACCACTACACCACACTGGCAGATTTATGGCATTTTGCAAAAAATGATATGTCCTGACAAACCCATCATGCAGTTGAAACCAGTCCAGACGGTGACTTCCCAGTGGACAATTTAGCACAGTCACTGAAATGTTATATCTTGTACCAAAAATCATAGTATTGATTAACTGCTTCTAAAATGGTGAGTGTCACAGCCCCAGAACATATATACAAGGAATGTTGTTACAGAGCTATAGTTTTTAGAATTTAAGAAGTGCTTCCACAGGAGTATGGCCTCCCCACATGGGACACAGAATACCATCCACTTCCTTTGAACCAGTACAACACAATTTGGGCCCTGTATTTTGAGTTGACTGATAAATCTAGGGGATATCTGGGACAATCTCGTATAGGAGTTTTGCTTCCATTATTTCTCTATCCATGAACCTGCAGAGCCACAATGTCCTTGCTTTCTGGGAATCCTGTAAAAATGAGCATGGCCACCTGCACAATTTTTTTTTAATGTATGTTTAAATAAACTTTGGGAAACTAAATACTTGTTTCCTTAATGTCACTTATGTCAGAACTTAAGTGCCAAGCTAAAGGTTGGGTATTTCATAGAAGTCCATGAAGAATTGTGGCTGATTGTTTACAGTGCAATAAAATGGCTTTAAATGATTCAAAAGTTTAATTTATTGGTCTCTAATTGCAAAATCCTTTGAGTTTCCCAAGGGGTGTGGTAACACCATCTGGTATAATCTATCTCCTTGGCCTCACAGCATCAGAAGAATAGGCCATTTGATGTTTATGTAAATGTTCAATCCCAGATGCCATTAGACTTTTTTGTGTGTGGGACAGATGATTTCTGTATGTGGCAAAGCACGGAGACCTGTGAAACACTGAAACAAAGTTTGGACCCAAACTTTGTTTTGCTGCTTCAGAACAACACAACTACCCACCTGAATCTATTTTGGGCATTATTATTATTCATTTTATTTCATGATTATTAATGAAAATGATTTTGTTGTATAGAGGAAGGCCCAGCCTATCCTGAACTTGTCAGATCTCAGAAGCTAAGCAGGGCTGACATGGAGGCAGGCAGTGGCAAACCACCTCCAAACTTCTCTTGCCTGGAAAACTCTACAGAGCAGGCCCGTAGCTACAGTGGGGCATCTTGGGGCCTGGTCCCCCAGCTTCCCATCCAGCCCAGGCCCCCTGACTTCCAATTTTTTATTTTATTTGTGGCACTCCCTTTGGGGGGTACAGGGTGCCCCTGACTTATTTAAAGGCCCCCTGAATTAAAAAAATCCTGGCTACGGGCCTGCTACAGAGTTGCCATAAATCAGCTGTGACTTCAGGGATCATTTCATAGAAAAAGAGCTAGGGGAACTCATTAACATAACTCATTAGCATATGCCACACACCCTGACATCACCGGAAGTGTGTCATAAGGCCACACCCCCTGACATCACCGGAAATGTGTCATAAGGCTACACACCCCGTCCCCAACGGTCCCGGCCGCCACCGCCGGCCTTGCAGCTCCACTGCCGAGCCCCATTAGGGGCCCAGCTGTGGACCTACAAGGCCGGCGGGAGTGCAAGGAAGCCCCGCGAAGGCCCTCCCTGGCCCCAGGCAGGCAGGGGTGGGGAGAGGCAGGGAGGAAGCAACTTACCCTCCCTCTTCTCCTGCTTCCTCCTGGCTGAATGAGGGCCGGAAGCGGGGCGGCCGGAAGCAGGGGGCGGGGCTTCGTCATGTGCCCCACCCCCGTACCTCACCCGGGGGAACTGCGTTCCCCCGCGTTCCCCCCCGAAATGACCTCTGTGTGACTTGATGACAAAAAAATGAGGGGGGTGTTAAAAATTATCTGTCCCAGGTGCCAAATAGGCTAGGTATGCTACGGTTGCATAACATTTGTTACAAAAGGCAATTTCTGAGGGTTCTCAAGCCTGAAAAGTTTCATTTCTCAGACTTTATATCCCTACTAAAGCATTTCAACTGAACTTCTTTCTGGAAACACTGAAAATGGGTGAGGGGGATACTTTATTGTTGCAGTTTCCAATTGCGGGCATACCTTTTACCAGTAAAAGTATTATTGGTGAAAGTTTTGGCAACGTGATTTTTCCCTTTACGTCTTCCATTATATGTCTTAGAGAAGCAGTCTTAGAGAAGTAGAACAATGGGTTTGCTAACTCTGGGTTTAGAAATTCCAGGATATTTCCGGACTGAAGCCTGAGAAAGGCAGGGTGTGGGCGGAGGGAACTCAGGACAGTATAATGTCACAGAGTTCACCCTCCAAAGCAACCATTTTTTCCAGGGGAGCTGATCTCTGTCGTCTGGAGATCCATTGTAATTCCAGGACCTCTCTGCACCCCACCTGGAGGTTGACAGCGCTGTTAAGGAACCAGGCTGTGATATTTCTGTTGCTGACAGTTCCATCAAATGTATAATTTTCGCATGGTAGTCTAAAATATGCCAGTATGGAGAGAGGAGCTATGGCTGCTTGCACTATCCAAAATAGGGATGGGCACAAAACAAATTACAAACCTAAATTCATTATGAACTTGGCCCGGTTCATGGTTTGCGAATCTTGGTTCATGCCATCCCACCCTCACGAGCCCCATGAAACTCCCAGGTGGGTTCGTGTAGCTCATGCAGCAGACACACTGGTGCCAGGGGCAGGGCTGGGAGATGGCATGTAAAGAGACCGTGGTCTCTTTAAATGTTTCTCCACAGCAGTGCAGCATGCAAAAAAACTTTAAATGGTTTTTGCAAGCCACGCCACCACCACCGTGGTGCAATTCACAAGTTAACTGAGAAGACATTTCCCAGTTGGAAGCCATTTCAGCAATTCCTTTTGCTCTTCCCCTCCCCTGGAATGACTCTGCAAGTGACCTGGGAAAGCATTTACCATAGAGATTTTTTAAATTCCTAGAGTGCTATAATGCCATTTCCTGTTCTGAAACAGGCAGTGACTTCCACATGCTGTTTTTCTCTCCCACTTTCCCCTTGTAGTGAGGGTGGGAGTATAACAGGAGTACCCCACCATTACCAGGTAAGTGCAGGGCCAATGCTACCATTAGGCCAACTAGATGGCCACCTATGGCACAGACCTCAGAGGGGCGCAGAACTGACAATCCACATTAGGATGTGAAATTTGTCACATGTCTGTTAGGTACACATTTTCTAGTAGAAAAGAAGAAAGTTGAGGTAAACAGTGTGAATCCTCCTCTCATAAATCTTCCAAGGGTGAATTTTCTATGCAATTGGCTAGAACAGAATTAGCAGCTAGCAGGAGAGTGGGGAGTGAAATTGGGATGTACTAAAAGGAACAACAGGATTGCCCACTGATAACGGATTTTCCATTAAGGTCTCTGGACTGGAATGACAACCCCCAGAGTAGAAGACAGCCCCTGGGGGTAGCAGATGTGTTCTGGGACTGGATTGACAGCTCCCAGACTGAAATGACAGCCCCCAGCAGTAGCAGAAATGTTCTGGGACTTCCAAAGTCTATGACATCACTTCTCTTCATACTGCAACAAAAAACTCCTGGATAGTGTGCCTAATGTATCTGTTGCTCTAAGGATCCTTCTCCACTTCCAGTGTCAGTGGCAGTTTCTAAATGCAGTTTCTCAAAGCTCAAACTTATAAAAACATACATACGCTCAACAATGCTGCAAAAGAGACTATTTGGTTTGTAAACTACATCAACTGAACATGCTGAAGCATCAGCACTTGACCTGAATGAATTGGTGACAAAATTTGCAAAGGAAAGGGCATGCAAAATGAGATTTTGACGTGCCTGCAATGGAAACTTTCAGGAGACTTAAATTCATTGTTCAAAATGATTTGTGATTTGTGTGCTGAAAATGTTTTCTGTTTGAGAAAGAAAATCAAAGATTGTTGTATTACTTATTCTCACATTTTTATTTTTATTTTTAGCAATTTCAAGTTTTGTGCTGTTCATTTTTTCTGCAATTCATCTGTTTTTGAAAATTGGTTAGCAGTGGGGGGGGGAGTGCAAGTAGTTAGCCTTGCCTAGGGGTGCAAAAAAGCCTGGCACTGGCACTGGGTAAGTGGCAACCCTTTGAGGGGTGTGCAACCCTATCGGGTTCTGGCTGAAACTGCCATCACTGTTTGGCCATAATGCCATCAACAGCTCAGTGTTAGCTAAACTAAGTTTCAGTTGGTTGCCCCTTATCCAATCCATTATCACCCCCAGATCCTCACTTAGGACAGCTGACAAGCAAAAGAATGACCTTGGGACACTTTCATACGTGCTTCTCCATTAGAGTTGCTAGGTCTCCCCTGGCCACTGGGGGGGTGGGGGTGGGATTGCCAGATCCAGGTTGGGATACCCCTTTAGATCTGGGAGGGCAGGGACCTTGGGGGGTACAAGGCCATAGAGTCCACCTCCAAAGTATCCATTTTATCCAGGGAAATTGATCTCTGTAATCTGGAAATGAGCTGTAATTCCGGGGGATCCCCAGGTCCCACTTGGAGGCTGGCATCCCTGAGTCACAGACCGAAAGAGAGTCCTCTGCCCAGACAGTGGTG
>NW_015170283.1:929815-939969 GCF_001447785.1 Gekko japonicus | reverse complement strand
AGCAGGATCAATATGGTATAGCAGTGAGAGTATTGGACTAATTTTTAGGAGACCTGGCATTTAAATCCCCAGTCTGCCATGAAGATCAGTGGATGGCCTTGAGCCAGTCACTTCCTCTCTTGCCTAACCTACCTCACAGGCTGTGAGGATAAAATTGGGGCAGGAGAACAATGTATGCTGCCCTGAGCATCTTGGACAAAGTGCAAGATAAAATTGATACATACGTACACACAGTTATCGGGCAGGGCTTGATGATGCAACTCCAATACACTCGTTCACACTGTATATATTACCTGAACAGGGTTAATAAACTTTCCTCATTTTACAAAGCAGAAACTATACCTGTATTAAGACAGTTTTTACAATCACAGGTTCATTTGAAAAGGAGTTATTCTAATAATCAGTCCATTCAATGGAGTGTGTCCAATTTGTGTCTGAGAAGGACCCTGAATTTAAATAAGGGGGGGGGGACAAGTCTCTGAGCGTTGATGTCCCTATAAAAATATGTGGCTGAAGGGTTGATCAGTTTCCTCCTTCCACTGACAAGTTTCCCAACTGTAGCTGTCTTCTTCTCAACTGCTCGAGTCATAAGTGCCCTAAATTACAGGCGGCAGAAAGAGGGGATTCAAAAATAAGATATGCTTGGAGGATTTTCAGTACACTTCACAATGAAATCCCTGTGATTCTGGAAGCTGTAAATTATATCTTTGCCGAACATCCTGTAATTTATGTAATACATATAACTATTTTAAAATACAGTGCCAAAGTCATTATAATGAATACACTTCTTAATCCTACAGAATGTGACATCTATGTCTATTAAACTAAAAAAATAAAATCACATTCCTCCATATCCAATCCAGTAGCAAATGGCATATGAGTACCTATATATTTTTCAAGTCTAAGCAAGCATGGATAATAGTTAGGGATCAGTTTCCATTGTAGAGAGATGACTGAAGTAGCGGATTCATTCACAGAATTGTAGATTGCTTCCCAAAACAGACAAAATAGACAAAGAGCAGGCCTGTAGCTACAGTGGGGCCTCCCAGGGCCTGCCCCCCGACTTTCCTCTAAGGCCCCCCGACTTGGTATCCACCCCAGGTCCCCCCAACTCTCTGGACTACCCAGAGGACTCCCCATTGGAGCTGGTGGGTGCATGGGGCTCTTGGGTGAGGCCATCAGTGCACTTGGAGCAGAATCAGGTTGCTGGCCGGCAAGGTGGGGCTGGCGGGAACTTGTGCTCAGAGAAGAAGCCAGGGGCGGCATGGGCCATGGAGGCAGCAGGAGCCGGGCTGCAGGGGGCTGGCACTGAGGAGCCACATGCACCCTTCCATGGCTGCTGCCGGGGAACATGCTGCCCACCCACCCACAGCTGTCCTGGCAGGAAGAGAGAGGCCAGTGCAGGCACCTCCTCAGCTGGGACCCCACTTGGGATGGCAGCCATTGACTCCAGCACTGGGGCCATGCAGCTCTCACCAGTCTCCCGCTGACAGCTCTCGGGCAGCCTCAGCAGGTCATGGGGCTAGGGGGGACCTTGGGGTCAAGCCAAAGCTGCACTCCTTCCTCCTCCACCATTGCCGGGGCCCACTGGCAGCACCCACCCCTCTGGCACACTGCTTATCACTTCAGGGCAGTTTTGTTTGCTTTGGAGATACTTGGCTGGGGGTTGAACCTGGAGAGTTCATCACCAGCACACATCTTGGAAGCCTCATCTCTTGGCCACTGAGGTCCCCCCCCCCCGATCTCCTTCCTCGTGTGCGTGCACCCCCACCCCCACCACACCCCACCACACCGTGTTAAGAGAGCAATCCTAAGCAATTCGATGCAGAATCCTCTTCCAGTCTTTTCAATGGGGCTGCCTGCCTTATTATTTTATTTTTATTTCAGTGCCCCCTGACTTTTTACAAGGCTCCCTGATTTTAAAAATCCTGGCTATGGGCCTGACAAAGAGAAAAACTGACGTCGGTGCAGGCTGTGAGTTCTGGCGTCTAGTGATGAATATGAGCCCTCCCTAGACATTGGTTCAGCTACTGACACATACTATGACGGCTGTTTCTGAAAATTCCATGGCTTGGCTACTTAATACTAAAAATACTAAGCATACAAGGCCTAAGACCAGATGGGTCTGGGTGCTGTTGATGAGGAGAAAAGAGGGTAAAAGCAGAACCGTCACAGATGTAGTCAGTCTGTAGCTGTAGTGTTAATGTAGGTGAGAAAGAAGGAAATGAAAATAGGATAAGTAACAAATGTGTGTGTGTGTGTGTGTGGTGTAAGAGAAACATACATGAGTGGGGCATATGAGCTTTGTGAATGGGTTTGAGTGTGAGAAAGAATAGATGAATGGATAGAGATGTGTTTTTGCAAATGTCTTTGTGTGCAAACATTTAGACTCCTTCAAATAATAAATGAATGCATGGTGGTTGGATGGCAAGTGTTATTTTCTATGTTAGATGTAATTAGAAAAGAGATCCTGGTGAATTAGGTATATTTTAGGGTTAATGTTACTTTCTTGACCAACGGGTTGTTCCTTCTACAGCTGGATGTCAAACAATTTTTTTAAAAAACCCTATTATAACAGTGCTGAAAATCTTTAGTGGCTCCCCCGTTATTTCTGGGCACAATTCAAAGAGCTGGTTCTTACCTTTAAGACCCTAACTGACTTGGAGAAGGGTACTTGAAGGGCTGCCTCTTCCCATACTGTCTAGTCCTCCAACTAAGTTCTTCCTCACAAGCCCTGCTGTCTGTGCTGCAGCTGTCAGAGGTGAGAAGGGTGGTCAGTGATGGCACCTCATCTATGGAATGTCCTTCCCCTTGAGACTTGCACCTACAATAATGTCTCTTAGATACCGAGACAAACCTGTTCCTTTAACCCAGGCTTTTCAATAAAGGTTTGATCTTTTAATGCAATTTTTATAGTCTACTTTTAGCCCCAAACTGTAAAACTCATTTTAAGCTGGGTCAGTGTTTTATGTTTTTATTATGTTTTATTTCGTTAGCTTCCTTGAGCCAGTTCCCTGGAGAGACAGCACAGAAATTTACTAAATAACAACAAATGTCATTGATCTCCATGATTGGAAAACCTGCACTTAAATTTCCGCTAGCAATGCTACTAATAGAGGAACAAAAGTTCTGTCAGCTAAAAAAAGAAGTGTTGGCCTTTAGTAGTCTCAGGCCTATTGAGGGGGAACATGTGAGGTTGTTTAAAAGTGCTTCAGCAAGAAACATTCATTCATGTTTAAGGATAAAACCTGGAAAGTAAGTCTGCTTGGCTAGGTCTGCCCTGAAGAGAAAATGGTTGAGGTTGTCAGCATCAGAAAACTGTAGTGTGATAAGTCTGTATTGCTTCAAAAGCAATCATAATAAATATTACATTTCAACACTGGATTTTGTTTCCATATAGTAAGCAGACTGATGTTAGTTTAAAACCACAGCGCTGCCAGACTTGGGCAAACAAGCGTACATTTGACAGCAGGTTCTAGCCAAAAGGCTTAGCTTGGATCACTCACCCACTGAAGACGACTCAACATATTTGAAATAAAAACTAAAGAAGGATTGGCGCACACAGCACACAGAACCTCTTGTCCATGTCAAGATTCATTCCTTAAGACATGGAAAGTATAATTTAAAGTGAATAAAAGGATTTTAAACACGTGCAGAGTACTCTGCCCTCATCACTAAAGTAATACATCCAGGCCTCATGTATCTAGAAATAACAGGAAGAACTTCCAGGTCATGCTTTTAATTTAGAAATTAAGGTGGGAGTGTCAGCTGGCCTCTCTCTCTCTCTCTGATACAGGCTGGCAGCTTCTTTGACTGATCCTCCTCCACTTACCCAAAAGCAACGCGGAACCAAATATCAGGGGTAGCTTTCATTGGCCCACTTAAGCCTCGCTCCTCAGAGGATCATATTGCAGATCTGGGGATACTGAGAACAGGTGTGAGGGCAGAGAGCTGAATTAAGCCAAGTTAACACTTCAAACTACTCCGTGGCTTTCTTGTTTTCAACTCAATTGAACTTTGCGAATGAAGTAGTTTTCTTCTAGTGTTATGTGAGACAATTTCAAAATGTATTGCACTACACAGATATCACCCCAACAAAGTTAATGTTGCTGGCAAAGAAGTTCATCTCTCACTATTTGGGGGGAGGTCCTTGCTTGGTGTGACAACAGTCTGCATTCTCTCTCTCTCTCTCTCTCTCTCTCTCTCCCCCCCCTATATATTCTGCACAAATACTGGCAAAGGCCTATGGACACTCCAGGCTCTGCTTAGGCTCAGTTTAAATGTGACACTGGTAGGCAAGAAGAACTTACCTCTTCTATGTTGCCTGCACCCAACAACTCAGCTGCTGTTAGCATGCCAGAGAGCTGCAGCCTAGGCAGGTGTTGCGTTGCTCTGCTAATGTTGCACACAAAACAGTATTGCATTAACATGGGCTCCGTTTCAAAGAGTTGGGTGCAGACAACATCAGCATCATACAAAGGAGAGTCCCTTGCTCTCCTACTCCCAGTGTTTCAGACCACATTTGATTATTCTTCTTGG
Source organism: Gekko japonicus (assembly GCF_001447785.1). NCBI lineage: Eukaryota > Metazoa > Chordata > Lepidosauria > Squamata > Gekkonidae > Gekko > Gekko japonicus. The sequence continues at coordinate 935,430 of NW_015170283.1, read as the reverse complement.
ACCCTTACATGACGAGTGTTCTTATGAAGGTGAATCACACTGAAATTCTCTGAAATTGGATTGCACCCTCTAGTTCTGGTGCAGCAAAATTTAATTGTGGCTGAATCATAAAGAATGCATCTTGTTCCATTGAAACCAATGGAGCTTCCAACTTAATCTTTCCCCCCATCATTTGCCTTTCTTAGAAAAAAGTGGATTGTCTTGAGGTGCTGCCCTTTAAACCTTTCTCTGAATCCTGACTAGCCCCCACACACACACACATCAAAAATGAAACGGTATCCCAGAGAACACTGGGGAAATAAGGCTATAAAATATCAGCTGAGCAAACATAAGAGGGGGGAAAGTTTGGTTTCTAAATTTACCACCTTCACACCAATAAGTTATCTACCTCCTTATCTTTCACATCTGATAGAGAGTTTGCCAGTCATTGTGTACTGAAAATACATATTGTGATCAATAAAATATAAGATGTTAAATACATCCTCAGATGGGATGTAAAAATGCGTTTGAACACTTTGGTGCAGCACTAGAGTTGCTTGTTTTACAAAGAGCCACTGTTAAGTATACCATTATGGAAGCTTGACATTAGCAGATAATAATGGTATCTCCATGTGATCAAAAACTTCTGTGGATTTCTCTACTTCAAGCTTTCACAGTCACAAGAATAGGACAATAGTTTTTCCCCCAGTCTGTTGGCAACCTGAGGCGACAGTTTGACTCTTTTGAAAGGACCTTTTCTGTTTTCAAGAACAGTCATTTTTTTCCTGGTTTATCCTGTTACTACTGCATTTTATGGCTTGTTTTTAAACTTTGTTGTAGGTCACCTTGTATCTCTTTTGGGGAGAAAGGCAAGAGGGAAGAATTTAAAATAAATGAATAAATTGTTGGGTTTAGTGCAGGCATATGCCAAGTTATTCCCATTTAAACCAACTGATTTCAGTGGGCTTGGACTGGAGTAACTCTGTGTAGTTGAACTGCACTGTATGGCTTTCTCGTCCCTGCTTTTTCAACCTGGAAATTCCCAATTCACTTTTACTCCACCTTTGAGCAGATTGAAACTGATGGGTTTGTTTGTTTGTTTGTTTTGCAACATTGCCTTTTTTTTTTTTGGTAAAAAGTTTTATTTCCCTCTCCTAAAAAGGAGAGAAATTTCACATTAAAATTCAGAAAAGAAGGAAGGGTATATAGAGTGACAAAGAAAAGTGTTGAGTGATGTTAATGCGGGTATATTAATCTATTAGTATTAAAGTCAAACTTCAAGTCACAGTTTGAGACTTCTTCTGCAGTTGGATAATCATCTGTTTCTTCTTTTTCCTTTCAAATCGGGCAGTTAATATATTAGTAAAGTCCTTTTGGGGTTAGTATTCCTTCTATGGCACTGTCCAGATAAGTCCTTAAAATTTAAGATGTTTTCCCTTTTTTCTCTCTTAAGTTGTACTTTGGGCCTCCGGCTGCTCCTTTTACTTCTTCTTCTTTCACCTCTCCTTCCGAGCTGCTGTCATCTTCGCTTCTTCCCGACATCCACTCTGCGAGTTCTGCCTCTTCTTCTGTATTGGCGTGCTTTCTCAGAAATTCTTGTGCCTTCAAGATAGAGTCAATTCTTTCTCTTTTATCTTTAAATGTACAGACCAATCCTTCTGGCGTTAACCACCTGTAGCTAATTTGACGTTTTTGTAAGAACAAAGTCAATCCTTTATATTCTTTTCTTTTCATTCTAATTTCAAATGGAATGTCTTTCAAGACTCGAATTGGTTGTTCTGCAATTTTCAAGGGTGTTGCTGAAACTGATTTTAAAATTTGATCCCGGAGATTTTGCTTGGTAAATTTCACCACCACTTCTGCCGGCAGCTTATTCTTCTTTGTATAGTTGGAATAGGCTCTATAGGCCAAATCCATCTCTTCTTTTATTTTTCCCGCTTCGCTGCCGATCCGTGGTGCCAACGCTGATGCCAAGATATCTCTGAGGTCCTCCTGTTCCTCTTCTTTCAATCCTTGAAATCCTTGAAATCGTTGAATCAAGTTTGACTTTTCCATTTGAAGCATTAATAATTTATTTTCCTGCTTCACCTGTTGTTTTTCCACTTTAACAACTTTCTTCTTTACACTCTGAATTTCTTCCGTTGACGCAAGACACTTCTTTGCAATTTCATCTACCTTGTCAGCAGTCTCCGTCATTTTTTTCTGTTGGATACTGAAAGCACCCTCCAGCTTTTGATTTATTTTCTGCAGTTCCTCCAGCAGATGGTGCGCAAGTTCACCTTCTTGTTGATTGACAGCAGTCCCAGCAGAGGAGGGACTCGGACAGGAAGTTCCTCCTGTCTTCTTTGTCTGCCTCTCTTTCTGCATCGCCATTTTCAAACTTTGTTTATACTTTGAAAGTTTGTGCCGTGCCACCCAAGGATGGCTCCGTCTTGCCTGCGCTCAACTCTCTTCCAAAAGGTAACTCGCTTAATCAGTTCTTCGCTCTGCCCCCTCTCTCCGCTTTTTAAAAAGTCTCTTTTCTGCAATGGGGGGGGGGAATCCTCCCTCCTCCCTTTCAGTTTCCAGGGGACAGAGCATGCTCAAGCCACAGCTTTTATATTGATCTCCAACTCACAGTTAGTCGAATATGCTTTGCTTCCAGCTTTCACTTTATCGCTTCATCACTCCGATGTTCCGGCGGCTTTGCTAGTCCCCTTCACGGGGCGCATCGCAGCAGGGGCCGTTTGGGGCAAGGAGAGACTTGAACGGGGAGCCTCAATTCCCGGCTTTTGTGCCGGTATGAGGCTTCTCCCAGCCTCCCAGAAGCACCCCTTGGTTCAGAGCCTTTATACCTAAGGCTCCTTAGGATCTCCACATGTGCGGGACCCCCCCCCCCAAACTGCGTGTGGACGATCCGGCTCCGGGAGCTTGCCCAATAGCCGGTCGCCAGTCGCGCAGCCATAACCGGAAGTCGCAACATTGCCTATTTTTGTGCATCAGATTTTTTCTCCAAATGTGTGAATTTTATTTGAACATCAATAAATAGCATTATAGTTCTATTATACATACAAATGATGTGCATTGTCCATATAAAGACTGCATAGAATCATTCTGCTCAGGGGCAGTCTCAGTGATTCTGGGGCCCTGGGCAACCCCCCCCCCTCGAGGATAAGTCCCTTAAATTATTGCCCACCACCACCCCATTTCCTGCTGGGCTCCTGCTATGCCTGCCCTCTGCTACCAAGGTCCAAGCAAAAAGCAGCCCATGCCCTGTGTGAGGTGGGTGGAAGCTGCCTCTGCCACCAGTAATGGGCTGCTGAGCCTCAGATACAACAGGCACAAGTGGCCACTCCTCCACTGAGCTGGCTGCCCAAACCCCAGATAGGGTGAGTATGAGCAGCCACTACTGTTATGCTGGCTGCCCTCTTTATTGGGGGGTGGGAGTGAGAACAGTCGCCCTCCAGGCTTAGGGCCTGGGGCAGCTGCCCTGTTGCCCATTGGTTAAGACCACTCCTGATCCTGATCCCATTTTGGCTCTATAATATATAATATAATATTTGGCACGGAGGGCAGGGTATAAATCGGAAAAATAAAATTAAATTAAATAAATATCTACAAAACTGTCTGACATAGCTTCCCACATAAGATATGTACATTGCAATTCAAAGCTAAGTTACACCAAAACTCTGTTTAGGGCAGCACTGTTCATCTCAGAGATTTCTATTCTGGGGAAACTTCAGAGGGACCTGCATGGGCCTCCAGAGGGACCCTATGTTACTGCACCCATCACAATGCAACAGTGACCTGTTTATTTTTCTCAGTGCAAGAATATGCTGAGCCCAAGGAATATGTTGCAAGCCTAAAGACAGACCTGAGTTACAGATGCTTTTGCACAGCACCATATTTCTGCAAATAAACTTTTCATAACCTGTTTCACCCAGGGACAACAGTTGGAGCCAGTGCCATCATATAACGGAGGAGGGGGGAACCACCCTTTACCAAATCTTTAAATCTAGAATTGTATATATTGTCCAATTTCATACAAGCAGGCTCATATAAAAGTATTCGATTTGCCAAACTTCTTAGGGCTCTCCCTCCTATGTGCTCTTTCCCTTTTCCTAGAATTTAGCATAACTCAGGGGCACATTTCCCACTTCCTGTCATGTCCTAGAGGTGCAGACAAGCCCTTACTGGAGCAGCCAATCAGCCTGACTTGGCCTTGCCTTTTTTGCTACAGAAGCAGGATCAAGCAGCCCAAGTTACAAGCAGGGTTATATGTCAGCCATGCAAAAGATAATTAATCTTATCTGTCACTGCAGCTGTTTCACATAATTTTCACTTAATAGCTGCAAATATCAGGTATCATGCTAAGGTAAAACAAAAAGATGAACAGGGCAAGATATTTTAAAAAAGCTAATAAGATGAAACAAGGTTAGCTTTTCATGTGGAACCCGTGTATCCCACTAACTCAAAAGTAGGGTTTTTAAGCCTGTGTTTACTCAATAAAGGTTTAATGGTACAAGATGGGTTTTAAGAATGGGGAACATGACAGTGCTTTGGCTTCAATAACAAGAAAAAGGATATGGGGAATGGCTCAGATCAGAACTGCTGATTACCTGTGTACACTTCACATCATGTGCCTATTTACCCACATGTTGATAATCTACTCCCGGGTGAGTTCCCTTTCATTTTTCTCCTAACATGGAAGTCATTTCTTTGAAGTCTTGTGAATTTGAAGTGAACTTTGTATTGCACTTTCCCTGTATTTTGTAAAAATAAAATGTATTTCAAATAAAGTGTTAATAGAACTTTCATTGTGATCCATGATCACATTTCATATTAACCCAGCAATCTTATACTTACAGCTTATTTTTAGCCAGGGGTCATTCCATAGAAAAAGAGCTGCATGAGCTCATTAGCATAACTTATTAGCATATGCCACACACCCTGACATCACCAGAAGTGTGCACCAGCCCCATTCTTTCCCCCCTCTCCCTTCCCTTCGCCTCCAAGTCGGGCGAAGGAAAAGGGGGGGGGGGATCTCAGGCACTTCTGCCCGATAGAGGTGCTGGCGTGCCCATAGCCAGCCTGGGTGAATTATAGAATCATAGACTCATAGAGTGGGAAGGGACCTCCAGGGTCATCTAGTCCAACCCCCTGCACAATGCAGGAAATTCACCAATACCCCACACACACCCCAGTGACCCCTGTTCCATGCCCAGAATATGATAAAAAAAAAAACCTCCAGGATCACTGGGGGCCAAACTGGCCTGGAGAAAAATTGCTTCCTGGCCCCAAAGTGGCGATCAGCATTTCCCTGGGCGTGTAAGAAAGGGCCATAAGAACTAAGCACTGATGCAACCCTTCCTGCTCTACCTCTCGTGATTTGCCTAAGTTCACACAATCAGCATTATGATCCTTTTAAAGTTGAAAGCATAATATAAATGCAAAGGACTGTTTGTAAGATTATCTGTAAGACACAAGACCAGGATGCATCTCACTTCTGGCAATCACTTGGAGAAACCCTATCACTCAGCTTCCATTGACCCCCCACACACCCCCACTGGAATAAGAACATAATATCAGGCCATACCACATTGCAATAAAGCCCCTATAACTGTATACAGAAATACTGAGCTTCCCTACCATTTGCC
>NW_015170283.1:929005-929781 GCF_001447785.1 Gekko japonicus | reverse complement strand
CCCACACATACCCCACACTGGAATAAGAACATAATATCAGGCCATACCACATTGCAATAAAGCCCCTACAACTGTATACAGAAATACTGAGCTTCCGTACCATTTGCCACAACTAGCCCACCACACAACCAGGATCAAGACTCCTAAGTGGACCAACAGACAGGCATACACTTGTTTGAGAAACTGAGTATTACATTACAACACCTCTGGAACATTACAGATCAGTAGAGGCAGCACTGCACAGTGGTCAGAGTTGCAGATTGATGTGGGGAGACCCAGGTTTGTATTCTCACTCTGCTGGCTGAGTGACCCCGGGCCAAATCTCCCCTTCTCTACCTAACCTACCCCACAGGGTTGTTGTGAGGATGAAATGGAGACTCATGGGCAGGGTCCCCAGTTCCGCTGGCAGGAACACTATGTTAAGAAATCTCTCACAATTATGCAGCCATAGCAGGCAGGAGGGAAGGAGGCGAATACCTCCAGCGCCAGAGACTTGTAGAGGAAGAGTCAAACTTTGGGGACTCACCCGTGCACCAGAGGGCCAAGGCAGCAGGAGGCAAGAAGCCTGGGCGAGCTGGGCTCCTCCATGCCTGGCAGAAGATGAGGTGCAGAGGCGAGAGGTGGGCAAGCAGAAGAGGCACTCAGCCAGCCGCACAAGCTGCATGCAAAGAAACTCCCGCAGCCCCAAGCTTCAGGGCTGCCTCGTTAAAGGAGTGTGGAGGCCAGACTCCAAATGAGAAAAAGCAAGCTCAGGGTTCGGCCCCATTATATCCTAT
>NW_015170283.1:920260-927953 GCF_001447785.1 Gekko japonicus | reverse complement strand
CATTCGGCTGGCCATTTTTCAGGCCCGGCATTCTAGCGTGGAGCCTGAAAAAGGGGGGGAGGGGAGGATGGCTCTGCAGGCCGTTTTTCAGGCACGGAGCCTGAAAAAGGCAGGGAGGGCAGCTCAGCAGTCCTCCCCCCCCGTAGTGGTTGCAGCTGCTGCCAAAAGCGGCGGAGGCGGGGGCCATAACTTTTTTAAGAGCCTTTCCTCAGAGCTGGGGGAGCCAGAATGAACTCTCGCAAGAGAGGTGGAATTTGCCCCTACGAGTCCAAGGACACCACCCCGGGGCTCAGGGGCCATAACATTTTAAAGAGCCCCTCCCGAGAGCTGGAGGAGCCAGAATGACCTCTCGTGTGTGATGTCTGAGCGGCAACGCTGCTCACACGCAAGAGGTGGAATTTGCCCCTACGAGTCCAAGGCCACCACCCTGGGAGGCAAGGGAACGTTTCGCCCCGCCCCATGCGGATGTCGCAGCTGCCTCTGACAACAGCGGCGGTGGCCATAACTTTTTAAAGAGCTCCTGTCAAGAGCTGCAGCAGCCAGAATGGCCTATTGCGTGTGATGTCCGAGGGGCAACACCGCTCAAACATCGCTGCCACTGAGAACAGCGATGGCAGCCATAACTTTTTAAAGAGCTCCTGTCAAGAGCTGCAGCAGCCAGAATGGCCTATTGCGTGTGATGTCCGAGGGGCAACACCGCTCAAACATCGCTGCCACTGAGAACAGCGATGGCAGCCATAACTTTTTAAAGAGCTCCTGTCAAGAGCTGCAGCAGCCAGAATGGCCTATTGCGTGTGATGTCCGAGGGGCAACACCGCTCAAACATCGCTGCCACTGAGAACAGCGATGGCAGCCATAACTTTTTAAAGAGCTCCTGTCAAGAGCTGCAGCAGCCAGAATGGCCTATTGCGTGTGATGTCCGAGGGGCAACACCGCTCAAACATCGCTGCCACTGAGAACAGCGATGGCAGCCATAACTTTTTAAAGAGCCCCTCCCGAGAGCTGGGGGAGCCAGAATGACCACATACGAGAGGTGGAATTTGCCCCTACCGCGTCCAAGGGCTCAGGGAGGCAAGGGAACGTTTCGCCCTGCCCCCCCCGGGTGTCACAGCTGCCGCCGAGAACAGCAGCAGTGGCCATAACTTTTTTAAGAGCTCCTATCGAGAGCTGGGGGAGCCAGAATGACCTCTCGCTGCTCGGACATCACACTCGAGAGGTGGAATTTGCCCCTACGAGTCCAAGGCCACCATCCCGGGGCTCAGGGAGGCAAGGGAACATTTCACCCGCCCCGCCCCCCGTGGGCGTCGCAGCTGCTGCCAAGAACAGCAGCAGCGGCCATAACTTTTTAAAGAGCTCCTATCGAGAGCTGGGGGAGCCAGAATGACCTCTCACATGTGATGTCCGAGTAGCATCACACGTGAGAGGTGGAATTTGCCCCTATGAGTCCAAGGCCACCACCCCGTGGCTCAGGGAGGCAGGAGAACGTTTCACCCCGCCCCCGCACAGGCGTCGCAGCCACCGCCGAAAACAGCGGCGGCGGCCATAACTTTTTAAGGAGCCCCTCCTGAGACCTGGGGGAGCCAGAATGACCTTTCGCGAGAGAGGTGGAATTTGCCTCTACGAGTCCAAGGCCACCACCCCGGGGCTCATTGAGGCGGGGGAACATTCCCCACCACCACCGTGTGCCTGCCCCCTGGGCTCCTGACTTGCGGAGCGGTGCATCGGTGTGCTACGGCAGGAACCGAGGCCTGTTTTTAGTTGTTTCTGTCTTCACTGACAAAAGTTAACCTGCACAACCATCTATTGTAACATCTTCTTTTCTCTTCTAGTTTTCTCTTCCTGCTAGTGAGAGTCTCTTAAAGTGACAGAGATTTTCTAGGCCATCTCTCTATAAAGGACACTGTAGATCACACTGGATAGTTGTTTGACGAATAGTACCTTCAAATGTTCTTCATTGCAGCACACTGTAATGATTCAGCAGTTTTGTCAACACCACTGAAATTGTGAAATGGAGGGGGGAACCCTGCCTAATCCATAGTGAATGATGGCAAGCAAATGGATTACTAAGTGGTGATAACTGGATGAATCTAAAGTAGCACCCATGTGACACCCAAGTGTAAATTCAGGTGTCCGAGTACAATAGGACTAATCTGGCTGAACTGCAAGTACTCGAAGACGACTGGGTTGTACTGTCTACGAAAGCATACAATCAGCTATGCTAAATCAGCCAGTTTGTCATTTACCTAGGATGTGTTCATGGGAGAATCCTAATGAAATGGTTGACTTAATGAGTAAAACTGGATAACAGCAGAATTTTCTTTTGTTGCATCAGATATTCAGCAAGAAGAAGTTTTAAATGCAAAGCCTATTGCAAGTGGGAGGCGATGAGATAAGGATTCTTCTGCTGATGGGGAAAAATTTCCGTGTATACATGAGAGACCAATGAAACAGCTAGAGAAATGCCAAACACTGGAAAGGAAACTCAGCAACTTAGGTTGTATCCCACAGATTTGCCCTGGCACAAGGAGACTACCCTGAAGCAAGAGGCTCTTCTGTACTGCAGAATCCTACCCATCATGTGTAAGAAATCACTTGGTAAACACATGGCTTTTTTAGTACTATCCACTGTCACAAAAATATATCCATCAAGCTAAAGAACAGTCTCAAGAGAGAACCACTAAACCAACAAGGGAGGGAGAAATCCTAGCACTGGGTCTATGCCTCAGCATGTAACTGGGCATGTGCTGCACTGCAGAAACCATTTTTAGCAACATCTCGTGTAGGTTGCAAGGTTAGAACTATCCTTTATTTTAAGCAGAGGAACTGTGGAAGTAATACATGTGTGTAGAATTTATATAAATAACTCACATGTATATATGAGTATCTGTACACACATCCCGCCCCTGGCTATTCCAATCTTGTCAGATCTTGGAAGCTAAGCCGGGTGGACCTGGTAAGTATTTGGATGGGAGACCTCCCAAGAATGCCAGGGTTGTAATGCAGAGGCAGGCAATAGCGAGCCACCTCTGAACGTCTCTTGCCTTGAAAACCCTACGAGGTTACCATAAGTTAGCTGTGATTTGATGGCACCAACCCGCCCCCCCATACATCTACACTTATACATGTAGTCTGAAACCCTGGGGGAATTGCTCCCCACACCTGATGCTAACTCCAAATAGCACCATTATATTTGGACTTTTAAGGAAATCCAGGTGGTGGTCACACGTGCTAGATAAACTGGGGGGGAAGCGAGGCTATTCCCTCCGGAGGAATTTGACCTGCAGTTGCACGATTACACAGTGATCAGACGCAACGGCAGGTGAGTTGGGGGTGTTTTTTTGCCATTTGTTCCTGATGCACTTAAATGGGGAATCAATTAATCGCATCTCAGCACTGAGGACTCCCTATGGAGTGTGCGATGATATGCATATTGAGAAGGGGAAAAAAACAATGGCACGGAGTCGGGATGGCCTGATCAGACCATCCCGACGACATGAGAGTGCACTGGAGCGATCAGACAGGGGAAAGTCTGTCCATGGCCCATAGCAACCCATTTGCTACCGGACTTTCCCTGTTGTCTTTTTACTCCGCTTCAGCGGCGGAGCAAAAGGGGTTGCCGTCGGGTGCGGGGCGCTTCCCAGATGTTTGTGTCTGATCGCACCCTTTAAATCCACCCCAGCATTTTCACCCATGGCATGGCTAATTGTGCATGTGATCGCGCTAATGTGTACTAGTGTGATTACTATGCCAACTGGCTGTCCTGTGTCTTGTTCTTCTATGCTCTAGTATCGATGTGTCCTCCCTCACTTTTCCTTGGAGTAGGAGGAGGAGGAGGAGGAGGAGGAGAAGAAGAAGAAGAAACAGACTTTTTTTTTGACACCCTGTGAGGTAGGTGGGGCTGAGAGAGCTCTTGACAGAAACTGCTCTTTTTCAAGAACAGCTCTTATCAGAACTACGGCTTGCCCAAGGTCATCCAGCCAGGTGCAAGTGGAGGAGTGGGGAATCAAACCCGGTTCTCCCAGATTAGAGTCCGCGCACTTAACCACTACACCAAAGAACTGTGGAATGTTCACGGAAACTATAGCACATTGCTCTCTCTTTCTAAACTTCTTCCTCACATTTCAAAAAGCATAATAAATCTTTGGGCACACGAGCCCTTCTGACATGCTTTTAATTTAGAATCACAGTTGAGCATAACCAGAACTGTAGGAAAGCTCCCATATGGAAGTGCCCCAAAATTACTGATCTTTACTATCAGCTTCTGCTTATGCTAATTCATTGTACCATTTTTAACAATCCTCATTCCATGTTCCACATCACCAAATTCACCCAGAATTATAATAGATGGCAAACAGTATGAAAAGTACTGAGACTGACAAGTGATTACAGCTCTCATACTTTTATTAGTGAGGAACAAGACAACTCTAGCCGGCTCACAGGCCGGCTTATATTCCCTGAAAACCCCACACCCAAAACACACCCCACACAAGTGATGGGTTATTTACATGGGCTCTCAGCCCAGAGCCTAGCTCGCGGATTGGTGCTGGCTAGGATCCACTTTGCCCATTGTGTTCTGGAGCGAAGCTCGGACATTTCGCCTGACCGCGTGGAGCCCTTGCCTCGTACACGGTCTGAGATGAATACATTACACCGTATCAAGCCTTCATTTCAGGAGAATGTTGCTTCTTCATTCATCCCACTGTGCCAAGTATTCATTATTTGTAAGGCTCATGCCTTGTTTTAAAATCTCATCCTTTATTCTAGAGTGTTACAATCCCACAGACAACAATATAGAAGCCACTTATTTCAAAATCATCCAGCGCTATAAAGCAAGAACTCTTCGGTGTCCACAATTTTGAAGATAATTTGCCCCATTGGCCACAAGGTTTAAAATAGCGTCTTGCCAAAAATTGGTGAATGAAACAAAAGTCCTTCAATTCCCATTTGATTTACAAAAGAATATTACTTGGACTCCATACCCAAAATACCAAATTCTTTACCTGAAGTATTGGCATATGTCCTCAACCCTTCATGTTTATAGTCTACAGGAGCTTTTAAAGACTCGGGGTCTAATTTTAATGGATATGATTTTTTCCAAGTAATAATAGTATCCAAGTAAGGGATCCATTCAAAAACCTTAATTTTAAATTAGCAGGAACAATTTGATACAGTTCCATTGACATTTTCTGTTAAATTATTGTAACAGATTTCTAATGGAAGGCTTAAACAGAAAGCATTATTACCAAGAATATACACAAATTAAAATCTGTCTATTAACATATTAAGTTGCACAATTTAGACCTGAACATGAATGCCTTGGTACTTTCTCATTAGAGTCTCAGTAACCAAAAGGCTTGCGGGAATTGAATGTTATATTCCAAAAACAGCTTCAACAAAACCAAATTACTTCCTGCTGTCAGACAAGTAATATAACTGTTTAGGGGGCTCAGGAATCTTTCAATCTTTTTCATTTTTGGAGACAAAGTTTGGATTAAATATATAGGAAACATTAAACAGTGGATTTAGACTAGTGAAGAACAGCTCTGCTGTGTATTTTCCTTCTTTCCTCTCTCCTCTATGAAAAATGGAGTGGTGGTTGACCTGGTGTTCAGGCTTCAAATGTAGAATCATGCCACGAGAGAGCTTTGTCAACAATAATCACATCACTATAATTGGATTCCAAACCATGCTCACAGAATGAGCCTTTCCACAAGGATAAAGGAGTGAACCCCATGGTTTGACGACAACCCTAGTGGCGGGGATCCCACCTAAGCTTTCTGAAGATGGAAGGATTTCTGTTCTCAGAAGCTTGGCTTCCCCATTTCCCCCTCCCACTTGCCGCCTTACATACACACACACCCCACTACTCCTAGGGAACAGGAGATTTCCAGGAATAACTGTGTAGGGGGGGGGGTCCGAGGTCTGCCGTAGGAGGGGAGAATTGATGAAAACCATTTCCATTGGGCATCTAAAAATTTCATGAGCTTTAATCAAAGCATGGAATTTCTTTTTTGTATACTAGCTTTCATTCTACATCAATATATTTAAAATTTCCCCTCCTTCTTTTGAAAGTGGATGCAGAGATCAAACAGGAATTCATACCTGAAACACAAAATAGTGTCCTAACTGCACATCACTGTTTACTCCAACAATTGAATCTTGCATTGACATTGCAGTGTGTCTTTACCCATTACTACAGTTGAGGGCTTCAAAATCAAACACAGAATGGTGTGTTAGACATGTCCAGCAACTTTCACTCCACTATTACATTCCTCAAAGGAAATAATGCATTAGAATAAATTTCTCATACTTGAATCATAAAACTGAATGTTTATCCCAAACTTAATTTCACTATAACAAACTGAGTCCAGGGGCACCTTTAAGACCAACAAAGTTTTATTTAATTGTCAAGATAGAGAAAAAAACAAAAATGGAAATTACTAGTCCATACAAATAGGTAGAGGGTGAGCGGAAAATTATCATACAGCATAATGAAGATGTTTTACAGATTCAGGTTCCAATTTTGACATATTTATTTTCTTCACTGTTTTTCCCCTGGAATTGAACCCAAAGAAATGGTAACCATAAAAACTAACCTTATTATTCCTGTTTGATCCTTGAATCTGTTAAACATCTTCATTATGCTGTATGATAATTTACTGCTCACCCTCTCCCTATCTGTATGGAGTATGGACTGGTAATTTCCATTTCTGTTACTTTCTCTGTCTTGACTCTAATTGGCCCTTCCTGGCAACTAACCTGGCAATTGAGGAAATTTTGTTTCACTGTATCTGAAGAAGTGTGCTTATACAAAAGCTCATATTTTGAATAAAATTTTGTTGGTCTTAAAGGTGCCACTGGACTCAAACTTTGTTCTGCTGCTTCAGACCAAAACAGCACCCACCTGAATTCATTTCACTATCTCATTGTTAAAAGTAAGGTATGATGTTACAAACAAATCTTCAAACAAATAAATGAACAACGCAAGTAAAGGTAACCAGGAAAAAGTCGTCCTATGACCAAATAGCAATAGTAATTTATGCAATGTATTATTACAATATGTTGTGTCCTGTATGTTAGTCACATTTTTAACATGCAGTTTCAAAGAGCATAAAGCATTTTTAGAGATGTCACTTTTTGCACATTGTTGATGCAAATCCCACTGTTAACTTTGTCATTTGTGAAGAATGCTTTTGTTTTAATCTAAAATCAAATTTAGCTGTCAAAAGAGTATGCTGGGGGGAGAGCTAAATCTTCTATGTATGAATCCTCACATTTGTCATGGACTGCTTGTTGAATTTGTAATAAAAAGCAACGCCTATAATATTAAAATACATTTTCCTTCAAATTTTATCACTCACACACCTCTGCTATAAAAACACAATTGCCTATGTCCAGCACCAGAAATTCTTTCAACTCCAGGACATCTTTGAGGTGCGTTTGTTTTAACAACTGCAGTTAGTTACTTAAAACATTCCAACGTATTCTCCAGCCCAACAAAGGCAAGAGTTATGTTTCACAGATATTCTTTTGCAAGCATGATACTGTACTTAAGAATAGTACAAAGGAAATACTATAGCACTGACCAGCTCGGTTGTTTCCAGTGCTAATATTTTCAGCAGATGTTGGGAGAACCTCTCTCTCTCTCTCCTGTTATAATGATGAATGTTACACTATTACTTTGGAAGAGAGA
>NW_015170283.1:914875-920222 GCF_001447785.1 Gekko japonicus | reverse complement strand
GGGAAAGTCTTCATGAAAAACTGGTGGATATCTTAATAACTTTCAGGGGTCATTTCCTGCAGGAGCGCACAGGAGCAGAGCTCCGGCAGTAAAGAGCCCAGGGAGCGGGCACATGCAACAAGCCCTGCTCCCAGCAGCCTTGGGCCACGAGGATCTGCGCGTCCCCCCCCCCCATAGCTAGCAATCCAAAACAGTCCAGTGGAGCCTGAGCAGTGGGTGTTGCCTTCTGACACACTTCCGGTGATGTCAGGGGGTGTGGCATATGCTAATAAGTTATGCTAATGATTTATGCTAATAAGCTCCTGCACCTCTTTTTCTACGAAATGACCCCTGATAACTTTTATTACAAATCAGACTATACAAACTGAATGTTTCTGTCCTCAATAAGAAGTTGCATCCACATTACACAATACTTTGGGCAAATGTATTAGCATAAAGCTCATGTGAACAAAAGGGAGTAAGAAGCTCTCAGTTCCTCCATGCAGCCCAAACCTCATGGGAGCAGCTTTTCCATGTACAAAGCTTGCATAGTTGGGAGCTGATGCTGAATGAAACAGCCATGTTATCACATAAGTCTTTCACAACGATCCAGCCATCTCAGTGGAGAAAAGGCCTGTGCATTCAGCCTACCTATATGTTCCATGGTTCATTCAGATGTAGCTCCCCATTTACAAGAGATCCACTCACAGAAAAAGCAGTTTTCTCTTGGTTGGAGCGATATTTTAAGAGCTCCACAGTCAAGGCAACCATTCCTTAATCTAGGTGATATATTTGCCACATCAGGAATCACAAATGACTGCTACCAATGACTGCTACCAAACTGCTGCAGAGACCCAGAAATTCTCTGGTCACACATTACATTGTCCGTGTCAAGACTGACCATTTCTATGAGTAAACAGCTGAAATCAATTGGTCCAATAGCTGCATCATTTTGGCCCCTTTGATAAACCCAGATTAAATGGTGGTAGGACTATCAAATCCTGTTTGGTTACTTTCAGTCTTTGATAGTAGGTAATCATCAGTTTATAACCAAAAGAGTCTTTCTAACTCAGTGTCATCCCAAAAGGCCCACACCAAACTTCAGGGCATAAATCCAGTTTGATTTCAGTGACATATAAACTTGTAGTTTATTAATATACTATGTATTTAGCAGGAGGGAAGGAAGCATGGTAAAGCCTGATGGCATCAAATCTCAGAAGTTAAGCAGAGTCAGTACTTGGAAGGGAGACCACCAAGGAAGACTCTGCAGAGGAAGGCAATGGCAAACCACCTAAGCATGCAGAGGAATGGAGCACCAACTGTTTAAAGAAAATAACTTGGTTTATTAAAGAAGAAGTAAACTCTGATAGAACAGAGGAGGAAGACAGGCTTAACTAACTGACTAACTGCTGTGAGAGACAGGAATAAAGGGGGAGGGCTCAGTTGAAACAGGACGTCTCCAAAGAGCCAATCAAAAGACAGGAAGGACAAAATTTGAAATGGTAGGAAGCAGTGTTCCCTCTAAGCTGAGTTAGTGTGAGCTAGCTCACAGATTTTTAGCCTCCGGCTCACACATTTTTGTCTTAGCTCAGAAAGGATGGCTCCAGAGCAAACTATGCAGTAGCCAAATCACCTGCTCACAACTTTAATGCTAGTAGCTCACAAAGTAGAATTTTTGCTAACAATATTCCACAGCTTAGAGGGAACATTGGTAGGAAGTCCCTAATCTAGCTACGGTAACTAGCAGTCCTTCAGTTGCCCCTATAGGCTGTTCTTCTGATCTTCTTCAAGTAAATGCACTATAGATTCCAATACTCACTTGCCTTGAAAGCCTCTTGCTGTAGTCGCCATAAGTTGACACTTTACACACACAGAGTTGCTATTTATGTCCACTTATTGTCCTGCAGAGAGACAGACTTAGGTAAATGTTTCTTAATTCCTGCGGTGTTTAAATATGATGAGGTGTGTGTGTATTTCTGTAAGAATAGTTTATCAAGCCATTCTCATTTTAGAAATGACCTGCCCATGCCCTAGTATAAGGTGGGAAATTATCTTTCAATACAAGACACAGCTTAAGTGCTGTGCAAACATTTCTGAAAGTTACTCCTCTGAAGCCATCTCATTCATTTTTCCTCCCTGCTGTTGCTGCCTAGATGTTGACAGATGGAGTGGCATGTTTAAGGTCAGAGGGTTTTCCACCAAGTAGAACAAGTCAATCTACATTCTCATCAAGACCTCATAGCCATGTTTGGAGTTGACTTTATTGTATTAGTTAGTATAATCATTTTAAAACAATGCTAATTTGGTCCCACTGGATAGAAACACTCAAGATCTTTTACATCTAAGGAGCTGAACCTGCTGTTTCGTGTCTGCATATAGGCAGGGCCTTGCTTCATTACTCGTTTGCTCAATTTTACCACCAGCTGAGTAAACATGATTCAGATCAAATTTATTCATTTGGAAAAGGGTAAACTATTGTGCCTTCTTTTTATAGAACATCAGTACAATTTGAGATCAAGAATATAAATAATAGACTTTGATTCTGAGCTTTCAACTCATTTTGCATCAATGGTTAACTTCATTTGGGCAAAATTCAAGAATCCATGTTGATTAATCAGCAGAGTACTGGTGGATGAATGACCCTGCTGCTTTGACTAGAAAGCTTTTTTCTACCTTCCAATTCAATGGGTATGTTATCCAATACAAAATGAGGGATTTTACCCAATTTCATGAACACACTGTTTTGATTAGAAAATTCCACTTTCTGGCATGGATCCATCCATGGGTGACACAGGATCCTCAAAGGATCAGTTTGTGATTTTAGTTATTGTAATGGCACTTATTCACAATACAGCTGTTCCATAGTTCAACTCACCTGGGTTTGCACCTGATTGGCAAGCTAGTTCTCTTCCACTGCCTCCTTTTTTCCTGTTATTTTTCTCTTGTCTCCTCCAGTCTAGTCCTACACTTTTAATCCAACTCTTCCTATGGTTCTCTGTCCTCTGATTCTCTCTTTCCTCCACTTCCCCTTGATCCAAGTCCTTGACTATGCCTCCCCCTTCAATTTGTTGTCTTATTGTATTCTGCCTCCTTTCCTTATAGCCACACACCCATCACTGTGCTCCCACAAGGGAGGTTTCCTAGCAGATTGAGTCCCCCTTGGAAACTAGAAGACCAGGTAATACAAAGCTCCAAAATCTAGGGAGAAACTCAGGTGAAGAGAATGTCAGAAGCATTCCAACATCTCTGGACCCTTTTCCTACCACACTGTGTAGTCTACCAAGCTCTGCCCACAAACCTACCCTAGCAATAAATTTATCTGAAAAATCAGAATTTGTCAGTTTTGGTTCCAAGCCAACAGAGCTTCTTTGGAATTACATTTTGTGCATGTCTCTTGAGTCTTTTTGAGAAACACTGACTATAAACACTGTAATACACTCAGTACTAGATTTAATACTATGTGGGACAGATGCAAACACCAGGAAACCTGCGGTATATGGAAACAAATAACTTGACTGAATAGCAATTCCTGGCAGATAAGGATCTGACTCAAGAGCCACATGCAAGAATGTGAACAGGCAGAAATGGTTCCGATATAGATGAGCAAGTTACATAAGGAACACGCGTGAACCTTGCAGCATTTGGGAACGAGGAATGGCTGCATACAAAAGCTGGCGTTGAAGAAAAATAAGCAACAGAGAAATCAGTTACAAAAAGGAGATGGGATGGAAAGGGCACAAGTCATATACCAGAACCTGAGGAAGAATGAAAGACATATATAGGCAGCCATTAGACAAGGGGATCTGCAGCCCTACAGGTCTGTGGCTTTGTGTATATGAAGAGACGGTTGCTGATTTGGACAGCTGGAAACCCTGAAAGTGGAAACCTAGAAGTAACTTGGCAAAACCCCAACATACCACTGAAGTGATGTCACCATGGCCCAGAGATGCTGGAGTGCTTTGAAAGCAAAGCCCGATGATCGCAAGAACATGAAAACCCCAAGACAAGACAAGGTACAGAAGATAATAGGTGCCACTTCTGTTCTCATAGTCTGTCAACAATGTTCTTTCAAATCTATTTCTTGGCTGTGTGGAGTGATGACCTATGTCATCTTGGCTCATTTGTGTGTATTCTTTGATGTGGCAATTTTAAAAATAAAAGCAAGGGAAAAATTCTCCCAAAGGCCCCCACTTCCTTAGATCATGTACTCACCACCAACCTTCTTGCTCCAATTCCCTCAGCATTTGTTTTACATTCACATGTACTGCTGATTCACACCTCCACTGCATGCATCATCAGCCACATTTCACTTTTCAGTCCAGACAACACTGGATTTTTTGTAGATGCTACTGTTACAGTCATATATGCAAACCCACAGTTTTGGTTTGTGATGAATGCACAAATATTTCAGAGGATCACCTTTCACAACTACTGCTCAGTTACTTATGCCTAACACAAGGAGTGAAGACGTACTCTACAGTAGATCCATATGAAAACACTGGTAGCCTGTAGGGTGAAGTGAATGTAGACCAAGGACTAGGGAAACATAAGAGATGCCAATGTTGGATCAGGCCGAAGGCCCATCCAGCCCAACACTCTGTGTCACACAGTGGCCAGAAATACCAGTGCCATCAGGAGGTCCACCAGTGGGGCCAGGGCATTAGAAGCCCTCCCACTGTTGACCCCCCCCCCAAGCACCAAGAAGACAGAGCATCACTTGCCCCAGAGCCCCTATCTATACCTTGTGGCTAATAGCCACTGATGGACCTCTGCTCCATATGCTTATCTAATTCCCTTTTGAAGCCGTCCATGCTTGTAGCCACCACCACTTCCTGTGGCAGTGAATTCCATGTGTTAATCACTCTTTGGGTGAAGAAGTACTTCCTTTTATCCATTCTAACCCGACCGCTCAGCAATTTCATGGAGTGCCCACGAGTTCTTGTATTGTGAGAAAGGGAGAAAAGTACCTCTTTCTCTGCCTGCTCTTTCCCATGCATAATCTTATAAACCTCAATCATGTCACCCCTCAGTCATCGTTTCTCCAAGCTAAAGACCCCTAAGCGCTTTAACCTTTCCTCATAGGGAAAGTGTTCCAACCCTTTTATCATTCTAGTTGCCCTTTTCTGCACTTTTTCCAAAGCTATAGTATCCTTTTTAAGGTGTGGTGACCAGAACTGCACACAGTATTCCAAATGAGGTCGCACCATTGATTTATATAGGGGCATTATGATATTGGGAGTGGTGGCGCAGGCAGTTAAATGCCTGCTTCAGTAACATCATACGAACAGCCCTATGGCGGTTCGAGTACCACCGCGGTCGAGGTGAGCTCTCGACCCCTGTCCCAGCTCCCGCCCACCCAGCGGTTCGA
>NW_015170283.1:896084-912842 GCF_001447785.1 Gekko japonicus | reverse complement strand
GTTCCAAAAAGCATCCCAGTGCCTAACAAACTTGAAACCTTCCCCCTACACCATCGTCTCATCCACGCATTGAGACTCCTGATCTGTGCCTGTCTCTCCAGCCCTGTGTGTGGAACAGGTAGCACTTCTGAGAAAGCTACCTTGGAGGTCCTGGACCTAAGTTTCCTGCCCAACAGCCTAAATTTCTCCTCCAGGACCTCACGACTGCATTTCCCCACACTGTTGGTGCCGACATGCACCACGACCACTGGCTCCTCCCCAGCACTATCTACCAGCCTATCTAAAACACGTGTAATGTCCGCTACCTTCGCACCAGGGAGGCAAGTCACCATACGGTCAGTACGCGGGTTCGCCACCCAGCTGTCTACCTGCCTAAGGATTGAATCACCAACTACCAAGAGCCCCCCTCCCACCCTGCCCAGGGATGGTTCCTTGGTGCGAAAGGATACCCGCTCACCAGCTGGGGAAGAGGTCCCTTCTGAGGGCACATTCCCCTTATCCTCAGCACGGTGCCCTGTTTCTCCTTGACCCTCATGCTCCCTGACAGCGGCGGGGCTGCCAGATCCAGAGTGGAACATATCTAACAAGTCCCCGAGAGTCTTTTCTGTGCGCCTAACTGACTGTCTCTGCTTCTCCAGGTCAGCCACCTTGGCCTCAAGGGAGCAAACACGTTCCCTGAGAACCAGGAGCTCCTTGCACTGAGCACACACCCAAGACTTCTGTCCAGTGGACAGATAGTCATACATGTGACACTCCATGCAAAACACTGGATAGCCCCCAACCCCCTTCTCGCATTCTGGCTTCATAATTCTTTTAAAATAAGTAAATATAATCCCCCTTTTAAAACCCTTTGTATTTATGTGGTTTTTCTTGTTGAAGTCAAATTACTTTACGGGGAAGACAAAGACCCTAGGACCTTGGCTTTCTGGCTCTTCTTGGGCTTCTTACAGAGCCCCTAGTGTAAGAGTCAATCACAGTCAAACAATGCCCCTTCCTCTCCCTCTCTCAAGCAGCGAGGACTCTGCAACAACTCTAATCACTTTCCCACACTCCCAAACACAGTCCTCCCACACAATATCCTCAGCTGAATCCCCTCAGCTGAAAGCATGTAAAAAAACACTCACCCCTCTAGCAGCTCTGTCTCCTGCTCCTGCTCAGAGCTCAGCTGAGCATAGAGATCTGCAATTACGAAATTCACTGTGTACACTTGCGCCAGTTAATATCTCCATTTGCTTTATGTCACAGGGATTTCAGAGAGGGAAATGAAAGAATGGCAACAATGCTACCCTGAGCTAGAAAGACAGGATGCAAGCATAATGAATAAGGGCCAAGTCAACATTGTTCTCCTAACTTCCATTTAATTTCTCTCCCTAAAACTGCCTGCTATTTTTCACTGCCTTTCATGGTGTCTTGCAGCAGCATCACTCAGTGTATTGTCATGCAAACTGAATCTTGGTGAAAAGAAGGCAGCAGCAGCAGCAATGCAGGCAGCCCCAGATCCAGCAGCAAAAGCAACAGTAGTAGCAGCTGGCAAGGCAGGGCGAAATGTCTGCTGAACTAGCAACAGTGAAACTGGAAGCATCAATACTTGAAGCAGCAGTATCCTCAGGTGGGCAGAATGAGAAATGATGCAGAATGTGACTGAACAGATAGTTGACATTTCAATGAATCACCCAATTGTTTTGTCAAATATTCAGTATGACTCCATGCCAATTTCAGTACATCCCTAATAAAATTATGTAAATATAACCATAACAGTTAAAAAATAAAAGTGCAATGTCAAAAACACTGCCTGACATTTGTGGGGAAGTACTAAGAATAAAGCTTGTATTTCACACATTTGCCATCTGCAGCCTAGAAAATTCTCTTACTTGTGCTGCTGATATGTTTATTAAAATGTCAGTGCTGTTACTGCAGGCATTTTATTACATTTCAGTGGAACTCAGATACAAAAAGTAGAATCCCACATGACAATCCTTATTAAAGTAATCTTAGGCATATTTCTATATATGTATTGTAGAGGTTTAACATCCATAACAAGAGATGTAGCCATATGGTTAGATGTTTTAGATACTGGAGTTCATCCAGGAATAGTCCACATGATCAATTAGTCTGCCATTACAGCTACATAATTCGTGATGGTCTCTGATTTGCTTCCACTACCCAGGGACTTGTTAGAGACTGAAACACATTGAAAACAAAATGAGAGAGATCCTGGGTCATTGGAGAAAACAACACATAATCTTATGATGTGTTTAAAGGCTTACTGTGGCCATTTCATTGGAAAACCTATTGTGATGGACTGCACTTTTAAAAGCTTAGAAATGCTGTGTAAACAGATAAAGGATTGTTAAGGGTTAATTCTTCATAGAACAAGAGAGCCTTGAGTGACAGGCTATTCCAAGAGATCTGACTGGTTAGAATCAGCTGAGCAGAGAAAGACTTCTGAACTGGATGCTGAGGAGAGATGCAGTCTGATTTCAGCCCTAGCTGAGAAGGGTTGAATACTGACAGTTTTGGAATTCAGCCCTGACTGAGAATAGTTTAACATAGACAGGAGAACTGGGGAAAGTTGGCAAGGATGAGTGGGTAGTTAGGCAGGGACTCCCATTCCAGCCAAAGAAATGGGATAGATCTTCTAGTGAGAGGAGAATTTCCCTACCCAGTCAAACGGAGCTAGTCTGAAGAATGCAAGTATCCCTGGTCTGGTCTGGTTAGAAACTGCCCTTACAGACCTTAAGTCAGTTAAAAATTCAAGACAAGTACTGATGTTTCAAGAGAAGTGGTTTGGGTACTGGAAAGAGTACACCAGCCTTCTGGAAAACAAAAAAGTCAGAGAATACTGAAAGAAAGTGTACTGGAGTGTCTGGGAAAATACTGGAAGAAGAGAAAAAGAAGAAGAGATTGGATTTATACCCCACCCTTCACTACCCGAAGGAGACTAAGCAGCTTACAAATCTCCTTTCCCTTCCCCTGCCCACAACAGACATCCTGTGAGGTAGGTGGGGCTGAGAGAGCTCTTTCGAGAATTGCCCTTGAGAGAACAGCTCTGAAAGAACTTGTGACTGACCCAAGGTCACGCCAGCAGCTGCATGTGAAGGAGTGTAGTAGAGTCAGCAGTTCAAACAGCTACACCAAACTGGCTCTCACAAAATGCTCTCAATATAAAGAGTTTAACTATGGATAGCTTAAGAAACTCTCATTAGCCTGAAATACAAGAACTATAGTCTGTACATGTACTGGTTTTACTTCAGAGTTATCTATATTGATTTACTTCAGAAATTTCAACCCCTGATTTTACCTGACCTTTCCCCTTTATGTTGAATTATATATATATATATATATATATATAAAAATTTCAAAATGCCTCAAGTGCCATTTAAGTTGTTTAAGTTGTTTAAGTTAAAGTGGGGTTCTGATCCTTCCCTCAGGTTCCTCGGCTGAGCCAACAGCCAAAATAGCATACCGTGACAGGTTGGGACAGTCAGAGTTCTTCAGCAAAGAAGAAACACATTTCTAGGGCAGCTCAGTAAGTAAAGGGAAAGAAAAATGGAGGGAAAATCTTGCCTCTGAGAGAGGGAATTGGATGGGGCCATCATACCTACATAATCTTGTATAATTGCAGGTGTTGGAGGTAGATAAGCACATGCAGGTCCAGGGATGGGGACTCACTGCTGAAAGCTGTTCTTGTGGACTGGAGAGGACAGAGGCATGTAAAGCTTCACTACCTCCTCAGCTGGGCAGCAGCCTCTGTGGCGGGCATCCAGGCTGTGTTAGGGGAAAGAATCTCTTGCAAAAGGCTGAGGGACCTGACAGGGCCTGTGTGAGGTGTAGTTCCCTCTAGGGAGGGTGGCTGAGGAGGAATCTGCACTCCCCACCCCTGACAGAATGGACAAGGTGTTCCTTCCCATTCAAAGTTAAACATACAGGGCAGAGCCAAGCAACATCCACTGCTTGAGAGAGACAGGATCGGGTGCCCTTCCTATGACAATGAATTTGATGGGGGAATGAGTCTCTTGCAAGATTATAATGACCCACATCCCATTTTTTTGAACTTCAGGCTATGAGCCAACTTTGGTCCTCTCACCAGTGCTTGCTTGCCATTGGGACAGTAGTATTTGTATTCTGAACCAGCCTGGTCAGGGCTTCCAAGATCTGACGAGATCAGGCTTGCCTGGGCTATCCAGGTCAGGGCTGCTAGTGTATGTTCTTGTTGTGATTTTTGTATGTCTCATTATATTCTCTTGTGGTTCTCCAGCTTCTATACCTTTGGTACATTGGTAAGCCCACCTGGACCCCTTTTGAAAGTGAAGGATAGGTAAAAACATAATTAAATAAATAACCAATTTGCCTCGACTATATGTGCTTCAGGGCAAAACTGAAATAGGATACTGCCAGAAATGGGACACTGCTGCTGAAAATAGCAGACCCCTGACAAATTCCTCCTTTATCCTATGGAACATCTAATACAACTTGCCCTCTGTCCTGAATTCATGATACCATTTCGCCATGTCTACTCAGCCTTCTTGGCTATCACTGGTGGGAGCTGGGAATGCATAGGTTAACGATGTTCAAATACAGGATAGGGAAATCTACTTGGGACTGCCATTTTCAGCACCAGCCCTATGTTTCTAGCAATGTTAAGTTCCACTGAGCACAATCTGGATGATTTCCACAAATGAAAACAAACCAGAAAAGAAAAGAAAAGAAAACCCTGCTTATGTCATGTTTTCTGAAATCTTTCCTAAGGGAGCCAAAATACGTATATTTGCAGCACTCTATTGCCCTGCACAGCACATTGTCTCAATGAATACTGCATAGGAGCTTTCTCTATACACACTCAAGATATTATAGCTCTTGAAAAACTGAACTTTGTTTGGATGTGAAGCTGTTTCTTTTTGGTACAATTGGATTTGTCAGTGTTCTGTACCTATTTATCTCCCGGCATCTGCCAGCTACTGGGAAATTTAAATAGACCAGCTCTTGGCACTCTGGTGCTTATACTCATTCTTCCCAAAGCAGAGAGAATATTATTTTGGAATGTCTTTTTGGCACAGAATCAAAGCTGATATGTGCCAAGATTTTTTTTAAAGGAATGTTTTATTCCATGTGAGAGATTTAGTAGCAATGGATACTTTGACTAGTATTTAAGTAAGGAATGATGTAGTCAAAGCCGAGTCCCATTAAGTCAGTGGAAAGGGAATAGCTATATGATTAATTCTTGTGCATATTAGTTAAATTGAGCCTTTGGTGACCCAGACTACCCTGTTAGTGAAGCTTCAGGATAATGGCTTTCAGCCACGCTATTATGGAAAGAAACACAAAATATTGGGTTGGATTTGATGGGGAAAGCTCAAGAAAAGAGTTGGATGAATGAATCTTTCTCACCTTTTGCTTCACCCAAAAGCTCCCTCCATGCCCCCCAAATCCTCAGCTGAGGGTCAAGGGACACTCATAAACAAAATATACCATAGCACCAGTGGGGGCTGTGGAGAAGAGAAGAAAAACAGGTGAAATCAGTCCCCTTTCCTCCTTCCTCCAGTGGTTTCAATCCCTGGCCAGGTATCCCAAGAGCTCACACGGAGAAATGCCACCCATGCCCCTGAGACGGTGCACAGTAACTGCACAAAGACACAATGCCCTGTGTCTGGCAGCTGCCTAATTTATGCCTACATTTGGAACACACCAGGTGGAGAAGATTTCCTTACAAGATGTTAGTTTGGTGTAGTGGTTAAGAGCGGCAGGACCAGGTATGATTCCCCACTCTTCCACATGAAGCCAGCTGGGTGACCTTGGGTCAGTTACAGCTCTCTCAGAGCTCTCTCAGCCCCACCTACCTCACAGGGTGTCTGTGGTGGGGAGAGGAAGGGAAGGGGATTGTAAGCCGCTCTGAGACTCCTTCGGATAGTGAAGGGTGGGGTAAAAAAAATACTTTTTATGATATAGCCCAAAGGTTGTAGTCCTGCGGCTTCTCCTTATTTCTGTCCAAAATTACTGTGGCCTAAAAGGTAGGCTGTGTCTTATGGAGTTCATCTTCCTATCTCCCAGAGGTAGGAAATGAATCCTCTCCTTAACAAATTGTTCTAGTTACATAGACATGCCTGTTGCCTATAATATTTTTATGAGAAGCACTGTGAAATAATCTGCCGCGTTTGACCACCTCTAATCACTTCCACAGTGGGTCTCAAGCAGGGGTCATTTCGTAGAAAAAGAGCCGCAGGAGCTCATTAGCATAACTTATTAGCATATGCCACACCCCCTGACATCACCAGAAGTGTGCACCAGCCCCTCTGACAGGCAGAAGCACCTGAGAAATGGCTCAGAGCCATTTAAACCTAACTGCTGAGTGGTGGGAAGCTCCTGTAGCTCAGCTGTTTTTTGGAAAGAGCAGAAAGCTGTTTTCTGCTCTTCATGAACTGTATCAAAGTTTGTGGAAGTTCATGGCAGTTCTCATGTTCATGAACATTGGTTCACAAACCACGAACCAGCCAAAATTCATCACAAACTTTAGTTCATGAGCTGGTTTATGCCCATCCCTACATGCCTGTCCCTGAGAGGAAAACTCACATGTGTTCATTATTCCCTAATGTTTATCTGAAGGCACTGTCAGTAATTGATACTATAATTGATGGAGAGTGATTTAGTAGTAAGAGAAGCTGTGAGAGTATCTACTATTGTTGCTGTGCTAACCTTTCTTTCTGTTTTGATGTTATTTGTAGCATACCGGCACAAGCCCTTGCATAGCGGCCATCATAGCAGGATCATAAGATTCAAGTGTTAGTCATTAACAGTACAATCCTAAACAAAGTTATTCCTGTCTAAACTCATTGGGCTTAGAAGGGTGTAACTTTGCTTAGAATTGTAATGTTAATGTTTCCCAGAATAAAATAAGGTGGCAACATTTTAGGAAAATAATCAGCCTTGAGTTTTGTTTGACTGTGGAAGGCAGGGAATTCCAAAACTGTGGTCTAACCACCAAAAATGTCTTTTGTGTGCCTTTGCCATTCATACTTGATATAGACAGGCATAACCAAAACATCACTCTTGTCTGAAATGGCAATGGAACAGAGGGAAGGAGAAGGTCTCTAAGGCCCATAGCTGCTCAGTTTTATATCAAATGGGATATTCTGTAGATAATGTCTGCTGAATTAATTAATAGCTAAACACCCTGGTATAGGGTATGGAGGACACAGCAAAAAGCATGCTGCTGAATTTGTAGAGCACCCCTCTCCAGCATTCACTCCCTCATACTTTCTGCCTTACCTAAAACACTTATGATCAAACCTAAACCAGTCTGCCTGTTGCTTTTTTGTTACAGAAGCAGCACTGGCTACCCATCTTTTTCTGGGCACAATTCAAAGTGCTGGTTCTTTCCTTTAAGGCCCTAAATGGCCTAGGGCCAGAGTACCTGAACTACTGTTTCCTTCTATACTGTCTAGCCCATGAGTTAAGATCTGCCTCTCAAGCCCTGCTTTCTGTGCCCCCGCCTTCACAGATGAGACAGACGGCAACCAGTCAGCGGATTTTCTGTTGTGGTGCCTCACCTTTGCATTGTCCCCCTTGAGACTCACCTGGCATCTACTTTACATTTGTTTAGGTGCCAGGCTAAAACACGTCTCTTTACCCAGGCTTTTAATTAAGGTTTCATGGTATGCTCTGTTCTGTCAATAGTTTATATGCTGCTGATGTCCGAGGGCTTCTGTTTTTAATGACTTGTGTTTTATACTGTGGTTTTTAATTGTAAGACACCTTGAGCAGGATTTTGAAGAGGCAGAATTCGGCCCTACCTGCAGTCACGGATGGCGTCCTGCAGGAGAGCCACCTTTGCCTTGCACATGAGGAGGAATGAGGCTGGCTGCAGCTGCAGCCGGGTCTTTTAGGTGGGTGGAGCCAGCGCCGTCTTAACGGCCGTCTCTGCACCACCTTCCCAGACTTCGCCTCATGCTTAGATTGAGATGGGGCTGTAAGTGAACAGGTACCATATCTCTGCGTCCTGTGCAGCATCTCAGGGGTATCTGCATAAAGCTGCCACATAAGCATGAGCGATTCAGGCTCCTTGCGCTGTAATATTCCAAAGTTAGTTTCATGTTCTCTCACTATAAATAAATCTTTTAAAATGCAGTAAATCTTTTACTATAACTGAATTAAAGCGAATGACTATTGATTACTATTTGCTCAGGGAGACTGTGAATAATTTTAATAGTACAACAGGCACCGCATGTTAAAAGTTTAATCTAAGTGATTGCCTTGGTTGTTAGGAAGAAGAGTTCTGAGCTTGCTTGCTTTTGATATGCAAAGCACCTAGTTCTTGCTTCTTCCCCAAAAGTGTTTCAATACACCTAAAACTTTAATTATGTCTCTTTGAAGGATGTTGCTAGTTAAATCTTAATTGATTTTTCATTAGAATTCCTCAACACACCTTTCAATTATACACATAACTTTTTGTTTACGTTCCTAGTATTCCATTTATAATGCGCACACACAAAACTTAAAAGGCTTTTCTCATAGTGCTATATTCAACTGATAAGTAAAATTCTTTAGTTAGTCATCTTTATTAACTGATAATGTTAAGTTTTTTATTGCTTTTCCAGTTCATTCTTTTTTCCTTTTTATTTGTGTGTGTGCTTGCCTGGAAGTCATGGTGACTTCTGGCAACCCCTACTGGGGGCTTGGATGTTTTTCAGAGAGGTGGCTTGATAGCCTGCCTCTGCATCCTGCCTCTGGTATTCCTTGGAGGTCACCCTTCCAAGTACTTGCCGGAGTCGGCCCTGCTTAGCTTTCGAGATCTGATCCAGGTCAGAGCTTTCCAATTCATTCCTGTTCATTCCGGAGTCTGGGGGGGACAGGGTTTGGTGAGGGGAGGGATCTCAGCGGGGTCTACTGGCATATACTCCACCCTCCATGGCATCCATTTTCTCCAGGAGAACTGATCTTGTTCATCTGGAGATCACTTGTAATAGCAGGAGATCTCCAGGGGCCACCTGAAGGTTGGCAACCCTATAAGCAGGGCCATCCCTTCGCCCTCCCCTGCCAGCCAGACTAGTCATGTGATGTGAAGGTTTCCAGAGTTTTGGAATGCCACTAATTACTCTGCCTAGATATTAAGCATTTCCTATATCTCCAGCTGGATCTAGACCACTGAATGTCTCACTATACACCACTATGGTATACAATCACACCTTTCCTCATTTCTTGTTCATTGAATCATTGCTGTGAAAGGCAATACTTATCTCCGCCCACATCTCATTAGACCTAAACAGCACAGCCTCATGGTGGTGTTTAGCATGCTAGTTTTCTCTGTGTGTGTGTGTGTTGTTTGTTTGTTTTGCTTTGTTCTCCCACAATGGGAGTTTCTGTGGATCAGGACCTGAAAGCAGCAGCATGTCCAATACATATTCCCAAGCTTTCTTTTATTTTCAGGAAAAAAAGTATAGTTTTAGATGACTTACCCAAAGACTCAGTGTACTTCTATGGCACAGTGGGGAATTGAGCCTGGATCTCCAAGAACCTAGTCTGAGATCTGGACCATTATACTATGCTGGCTTCCTGAGGGCATCGTGGAGGTCACGGTCAAAACAGGATGGTGGGCTAGATGGGCTTTAGATATAGCCTAGTGGTAGGACTGCCAATCTCCAAGTGGGCCTGGGGATCACCCGGAATTGCAGCTGATCTCCAGACACCAAGGGTTCGTTCCCCTGGAGGAAATGGCTGCTTTGGAGGATGGACTCAATAGCGTTATACCCAGCCGAGGTCCTTGCCATCCCTAGCTCCACCCCCAAGTATCTAGGGATTTTCCAACGTGGAGCTGGCACCCCTGCCTAGCTGGGTTCTTCTTATATTATGTGCATAATAAAATCCTGCACATTGGCCACGAATCAGAACTGCTTGTGTAGATATAAATATCCAGGGCTTTTTTTGTAGAAAAAGCCCAGCAGGAACTCATTAGCATAATAGGTCACACCCAACAGCAGAAACTCATTAGCATATTAGGCCACACCCCTGACAGCACAGCTCATTAGCATATTAGGCCACACACCCCATGTTACCAGAAGTGTGCTCATCCAGCCACACCCACCTTTTGCTTCTTATTCTGCTTACCTTGTTTGTTGTCAAAACCCAGGGCTCTTTTGTAGCAGGAACTCCTTTGCATGTTAGGCCACACACCCCTAATGTAGCCAATCCTAATGAGTTTCTGCTGTAGGGTGTGGCCTATTATTCTAATGAGTTCCTGCTGGGCGTGGCCAACTTGGAAGCCAGCCGGAACTCTGTTCCTGTGCGTTCCTACCCAAAAATAGCCTATCACTGTGTGAATCAGCCCTTTAGAAACAACCAAAATGTGTAATCGATTATTTGATAATGGAGAGAAGAAAAACAGACAACTGTAGACACACTCTATATTTAAAATCTGCCAGCTGAGCAAAGCAGCCAGTTTGGAAGAGGATCTCAAAAATCTTGGAACCTTCTAACAACACATATGTCTCAAATGTCCAAACTCACCACATGCAGAAACATATTCCATAATTCTTGTGTGCATTGCACCCTGCAAAGTCCTGTAGTCCAGAATAATCAAGGCACGCTATGACTTTTGCTTCTTGCTTTTTAGGATGCAGCCCTAGCTATGGACAACTGCAGCCATTTGAACTCCTGTTAATGTCACAGTGGGAACCTGGGTCTAATGTGGGACTTGAGAATTCATTAAATCTAAAACAATACAGACTCCCTCACCACCACCACCAAGTGCGAATTTGAACTGTCACCTATCACCCTCTCACCAACCACACCGACCATCTCCACCCTAGGCTTCTGATGTCCTAAAACCAATGTCGGCCGGTGTCTAACTTGCCCTATTTGGGCAAGCTTATTGAGAGGGCGGTGGCGTTACAGCTTCAGAGTTTTCTGGAGGATGCTTCCATCCTCGATCCCTACCAGTCTGGCTTTCACCCTGGTCATGGGACGGAGACTGTGCTGGTCGCCTTGACTGACGATCTCCGTAGGCATCTGGATCGGGGTGGTGTGGCGGCTCTGGTGTTGTTAGATCTTTCGGCCACGTTCGATACGGTCGATCACCAGTTGCTGACCCACCGCCTCGCCGACGTGGGGATTCAGGGGCTAGCCTTGCAATGGTTCGCCTCTTTTCTCCAAGGTCGGGGACAAAGGGTGGCGATAGGGGATCAGCGGTCCCAGAGGCACCCCCTTGAGTGTGGGGTGCCCCAGGGGGCCGTGTTGTCCCCGATGTTGTTTAACATCTACATGCGCCCCCTTGCCCATATTGCCCGGAGGTGTGGGCTGGGTTGTCATCAATATGCCGATGACACCCAGCTCTATCTGATGCTAGGTGGCCGGTCGGACTCCACTCCCGATGACCTGCATCGGGCGCTACAAGCTGTGGCTGGCTGGCTCAGGCTGAGCCGATTGAAACTAAACCCGGCAAAGACGGAGGTCCTGGGCCTGAGTCGGATCGGTGGGGGGCTGGGGCTCCCTCTCCCGACCTTCGATGGGGTGCCTTTGGTGCCAGCGTCGGAGGTTAGGAGTTTGGGGGTGCGCCTGGACTCCTCTTTAACTATGGAGGCCCAGGTAGCAACCACCGCCAGGGCAGCCTTTTACCATCTTCGGCTGGCTCGGCAGCTGGTCCCCTACCTCAGCCGTGAGGACCTGGCCACAGTGATCCATGCGACGGTCACCTCGAGGCTTGACTACTGCAACGCTCTCTACATGGGGCTGCCTTTGTCGCAAATTTGGAAGCTGCAGCTAGTGCAGAATGCTGCGGCCCAGGCTGTTGATGGTCTCTCAAGGAGGGACCATATTCAGCCTGTGCTGAAAGCGCTGCACTGGCTGCCGATAGCGTTCCGGATTCGCTTCAAAGTGCTGGTTTTGACCTTTAAAGCCCTAAATGGCCAGGGTCCAGCATACCTGAGGGACCGCCTTTCTCCATATATTCCCCCAAGGGCACTTCAGTCGGGAGGGAGGCATCTCCTGGAAATCCCAGGCCCGAAAGAAGCGAAATTTGCTGTGACTAGGGCTAGGGCATTCTCGGTGGCGGCTCCTACCTGGTGGAAAGAGCTCCCGGAGGAGATCCGGGCCCTGCGGGACCTTTCTCAGTTCCACAGGGCCTGCAAGACGGAGCTCTTCCGCCAGGCCTTTGGATAGGAGCCGCCGCCGCCAGCATTCCATCTGTATCCCTATGCCCTAGCGAATTTAACAGCTGAGTGTCTTGCCCCCGGTGGGTGGAGTGTGGCACTGGAAATGGCCCTGAATACGAGACTGTCGGTAGCTAGGTGAGGTTAAGACCTTCCCTCTTGCTGAAGTTTGCTATATATTGCTATATATTGGATTGTAATTTATGGTTTTAAACTATATGTGAAAGTTTTAACTATATGTTCTGTTTTATGATATTGTTTTACTTGGCACTCGGTGCCCCTGTTAGCCGCCCTGAGCCTTCGGGATAGGGCGGGATATAAATGCGAAAATAAATAAATAAATAAATGTTATCTGTCCTCGTGAAATTCATGTAGAATGGGTCTCTTGAGGCCTTGAAGGACAAAATACTTGCTTCTGATGCTGTAGCTCTGGGGTGGCCAAACTGCAACTATTGGAGCCCTCTCCTGTGGCTCACGAGGCTTGCCAACCCCCCGTGCCCCCCCTCTTTGAAAGCAGAGAGGGGTTTTTACTTTTTAAAAAACTTTTTTAACCAGTTCAGTGACGTGGGCAGCCAGCCAGCCAAGGGCCTGCACACTGGCAGCTAAGCCCCACCCCCAGCAGCCCTTAGTCAGGCCAGGATGAGCTGGGGGCTGCATGTGCTGCCTCTTCTTGCCACTGCCACGAGCCAGAAGGGTAAGTTGTGGGGGCAGGCTGCTCTGGGCTGGGTGTGGATGGTAGGGGCTTGTTTTGGGTGGGTGGGAGGCTAAGAGTGTCCAGGCCTCGCTCCAGTGTGGTGGGTAGCAGGGACTCTTTTGGCATGGGGGGTGGGGGCCGAGAGCAGTCTTAAAGGTGCCACTGGAGTCACAGAGTTTGGCACATAAAACTGAAATAGGGAAGTGGGCATGGCTAGAGACACAGTTTAGTAACTGGACACTGAAAGGGCTCCTACAGTTCAAACACCATTAATTTCCTATATGGAAAATGCTTCCTTATGAAAATCTCATGCAAAACGGTGCTAATCACACACATATCAATTGTGCATTGTTTAGATGCCAAGGGATAGCCATAGCTTGCCTGAGCTAGTAGACATCAACACAAGCGATCTGCTCCTTCTCCTTAGCCCCAGGAGTTTGTGGAAGTAGGGGGAGGGGATGCAACAGCCAGGGAAAGGAGAGGAGGGGGAGAGGACTGGCCATCAGGTGGGTATCACCAGTGTTGGGGAACAAGACTGCAGAGCTGGCAGGAACTCATCTGCTTCCACACTCCTCTATGGCTGTAATTACGGTCCTACTCAAGTCATGAGCAAAACTACTTCCATTGCTTCAGTTTTAGCCCCCCCCCCCAACAGTCTTCTGTGTGGTGTATTACATCGTATTCTACCCCTTCTTATTCCACTTTAGCCTTTTGGATGGGGATGGGGGAGACCAGTCTCTCTCGAGGCTTGTCTTTTTTGTGGTATGTGTGTGTTTGTGTGTGTGTGCACGCGTGCGTGCGTGTGTCTGCAGTCACCCATGAGTCTGTTTCTCGCAAGCATTCTGTTTTGCATGCGTTTTCCCCTGCACGTTTTCCCCAAGCAATTTGTCGTGGGTGTTGCAAGCCTGTGGCCCATCTTTCTAATACCTTTTTTGTTTTCTTATACTTTCCTTGTTCCCTCTAAGAGCCTTTTCAGATCTTATATTTTCCGGTTACTTATTCTCTCTCTCTTTTTGCCAGATTCCTGTGTCTTGTATACTTTCCAGAGGGTGTTTAGTACAGCCAGAAACAAATATGAAACTGCTTGTAAAGCTCCTGGGTACTTGGTTTTTAGTGCATGTCAAACTGGCACTTGCCCTTTGCAGTATTAAAAAGATGTTTGCAAGTAGCGTGTCTTCCCTCACTGTGGTTATATGCAGAAATGATGCAGCACCTTTTCTGCAGAGTTTAAAGTGGGTGTTGGGCTAGACAGGCCATGGGCAGCCAGGGCACTCTGGTGTGGTGGGTGGCAGCGGACTCTTTTGGTGTGCAGGTGGGGGCCGAGAGTGGGTGTGTGTGTGTCAAATTGCAGCTGACTGATGGCAACCTCATAGAGTTTTTTTTAAGACAAGAGATGTTCAGAGGTGCTGTTCCTTTTTCACTGTTCCGTCTGGCGCTGTCAGAATTCCAGCGCCTCTGGATGTGATTCAACGCATGACCAGAGTAGAGGTAGAATTAAATCATTTTTATTCAGCTGCACATGCAATTCAGAAGATTTCTTTACTTACAATTAATCAATTCAGTTCTCTGGCTCATGGTGAAAAAGATAGTGTGCTCCGCCTTCCTTGCAGTTTAAAGCGTAGACAAAGGAATGGAAGAAGGCTGTAAAACTCGAATTCCCGCGTCTCTGGGAGCCGGAAATGACTGTTGATCAGCCAGTCATAGGAATGCTTTTGGATGTCTAACTAAAGACTTCAATTCCCAGAGGCCACTTCTCTTAAAGATATATGGCAGTTCTACTTAGCTAAAGTTAAACGCTGGTTGGGACAGCACAGGTGCATTGCCATTGCCTGCCTCTATGTCACAACCTTGGGCTTCCTTGGTGGTCTCTCATCCAAGTACTAACCAGGTCTGACCCTGCTTAGCTTCAGCGGGTTTGACAAAGATTGGGCTAGCCAGGGTCATCCAGGCCAGAGAAACAACAGAATGCTGGTACATTAAAGTACCACTTAATTGGGATGCTCACTGCACTTCAAGGGGGATCAGGTTAACAATGTCTTCAGCGGGTCCTTTGTATAAGTATCTAAAGTGCCATCCTAAACAGGTCTAGTCATTGGGGTTTATTCCCAGGAAAGCATCCTTAGGATGGCACACCAAACGGGATGCCTCTGGGGAGAGTGAAGGGGGTGAGAAGGCTTAGAAGACCTCCTTTCTCTTCAAGAATAGGTGCTGTGGGCTTGTATCTTGAGGTGTAAGTAAGCGAAGAAAAACATGCCTGTGCAGGAGATTTCAGTGCCTGTAGGAAGGGGAAGGTACAATTTGTCTTCCAGCATTGTACAGTTGTGCAGGCAGGCAGGGGTCCAGCACGGTCTGTGCATGGGTGGTGAGCATGTCCTCGGTATCTTAAATCTACTTGAACCCTGGTGGTTGAAGGGAGCAGGTAGAGAAATGAGGGTGTGTTGTTTAAGCCTGTTTTTATTGCACAGAAAAGAAGAAGTGGATTTATATCCCACCCTTCACTTGGAGTCTCAGAGCGGCTTACAAACTCCTTTCACTTCCCCTCCCCACAACAGACACCCTGTGAGGTAGGTGGGGCTGAGAGAGCTCTTTCCAGAACTGTCCTTGAGAGAATAGGTCTGACAGAGCAATGGCTTGCCCAAGGTCATCCAGCAGCAGCAAGTGGAGGAGTGGGGAATCAAACTCGGTTCTCCCAGATGTGAGTCTGCACACTTAACCACTATACCAAACTGGCTAACACATTGTGCAATAGCTTTCAATTTCTGCTTCCTCCTTGGAAATCTTGGAGTCTCTTGAAAGATTAGGAAGGGTTCCTTAGTGAAAAGAATAGCAGGCAGAGTGCCATGGAAGATGGCTTGTCTATGCTGGCTGAGGTACTTCTGCCATTTCACAAAGTATTGCAATATATCCCGGTAATATCTGTTTTTACCACTTTTGTTCTTCTGTTTTTGCAATCTGGGGTGGAGCCTCACAAGGATGTGACATCACTTTGTGAGGTCATGTCATGTGATGTCACTTTCAGGTCAAAGGTCAGGTGATGACACTTCCTAAGCTCCAACCCTTCTGATGATGTCACATCCCATACCAAGAGGGCCTTTTACCCGAATGACTCGGGCTGGGATCCATTTGGGCCCCCGGCCGTAGAATCCTAGAAATTCCACCCGCGGCACCCCCAGTAGGCACTTTTCCCGTTTCACCTTGAGGCCCGCCGCGTCGAAGCATTGTAAAACGGCCCTCAGACGATCTGCGAAGGACGAGAGGTCTGGCGCGGCGATCAGCACGTCGTCTAGAAACGGCTGAACTTCGAGGATGCCTTTAAGGAGGGAATCCATAAAAGATTGAAAAATCCCCAGCGCGACTGAGACCCCGAACTGTAGGCGGTGCACCTTGAACGCCCCCTTGTGGGTCGAAATGGTCTGGGCCTCGGCAGTGGCGGCGTCCACCGGTAGCTGCTGGTATGCCTGGGCCAAGTCCAATTTGCCAAACACCCGGGCCCCGGCTAGGGCCGCTAGCACTTGGCTTACTACAGGCACTCGGTATGCGTGGGGCTGCAGTGCTTTGTTTATAGTGCATTTGTAGTCCGCGCAGATGCAGACATCCCCGTTCGGCTTGCTCGGCGTGACTATGGGGGTCTCCCACCGGGCCGATGCTACAGGTTCCAGCACTCCTTGCTCTACCAGGCGGTCAAGTTCGGCCTCCACCTTCGGCCTCATGGCGATCGGTGGCAGCCTGGCTCGGATGCGGATGGGGCGCACCGCTGGGTCTAGGTCCAGGTATATGGCCGGGCCCGTGTACCGCCCCAGGGTCCCATCGAAAACGCGGGGAAATTCCGCACACACCGCCCCGAAATCGTGCGCTCCGACCTGGTTGATGCCAGTAACCGAGAGTCCCAGGGCCTCGAACCACGCTAGTCCCAACAAGCTGGAGAGA
>NW_015170283.1:894960-895104 GCF_001447785.1 Gekko japonicus | reverse complement strand
TATTCTAGTTAAAAATCATAACAAAACTATTCCATTCAGCTTCATGACTTTTTCCACTCCTTATAACTATGCTTTTTTCAGGAGAATTTGACTAAGAAGAAAACAAATAAGAAGCTATACTGTTTTTAAAAAGAAACTAAGCTG
>NW_015170283.1:893357-894837 GCF_001447785.1 Gekko japonicus | reverse complement strand
CTCGGGGTCAGCAGGGTGCGGAGCGGAGCCGGGAGCAGGCGATGAGCGGGTGCCGGAGAGCCGGGGTGCGAAGCAGCGCGGTTCCCGGAGGTCTCGGCGTCGGTGCTCGGTGCAGTGCTCGTGTTGGCGTCTGGGTCTTTGTTCATGGGGTCGTGAATCCCATCCTCGTCGCCAGTGAAAAGTATGCAGACGGTGAGTGATTTCAGCTAAGCATACCTTTATTTAGTTCAGGACAAAGACAAGTGACCGGCTCGCAGGCCGGTTTATATATGTTCAGAGAACCCGCCACCAAGCACACCTAAACACACCCCCTACTCCCAATAGGCTATTTACAGTAACCGGGCGACCATTGGTCTCCCGGCTGGGAAGCTAGCCCTTTTGATTAGGCCGGCTAGGATCCTCCGGATCCTTTGTCTTTCGACTGAAGCTAACATAGGAATTGTGCCTGGCCAGCCCGGGCAAGTCCGGGCATGTCAGGCTGAATACATTACAGCTCCGGACGATGGGTGCAGCGGCGATGCCATGGCCACGCTTGCTGCGGTGCTTCAAGTAAGTCCTCCTCTGTAGGAGGTTCTTTTTTGCAGAGGCTTTTTTGGGTTCGGGGACGGGTGCGTGCCACTTCCCAGATGTTGCGGTGAGATCGCGCCCGTTTGCGGCACCCCCTATCCGTCCCTCTCCCGGGCCAAAATCTTCCATGTGACCGGGGCCTTAGTCTGTCTGTTGCAGTAGAAAAGAGCAAGAGTCCCAGTAGCACCTTAAAGACTAACAAAGTATATGGCAGGGTATGAGCTTTCGTGAGTCACTCTTCACTTCTTCAGATACAGCTAAAATGGGAGTCCATCTGTCCTGTTTACTGGAAAGTGGAGTGATTTCAGATGCCGAATGATATTAGCAGGTACATAACAATACAAGGTGAATTACAATAGCAGGCAGTGATTGGATTTAGGTGAGATATGCAGAGGGGTAATAGGCATGGAGAAATCAGCATTGGTAATGAGACATTGGTAATGAATGTCTTTGCTGGAAGACTTGCGAACCTGATCAGGAGGGCTTTAAACTGAAGACATGGGGGGGGGAACACTAAATTCAAGAAGGGGAGTGACCAGAGAATAAATGAATGGGAGAGGGGTGAGTTCAGTAATTTTCTGGTAAATTCGAACGGACCTATAGTAGGAAAGACTGTCTGTAATCTGAGATGTCTTTATACTAATGCACAGAGTATGGGAAATAAACAGGAGGAACTTGAACTTCAAATAGTGGAAAGTAAATATGATCTGATAGGTATCACTGAGACTTGGTGGGATGAGTCTCATATATGGAGCACAGCGATCGAAGGATATACCTTGTTCAAACGGAACAGAATTAACAAAAAAGGAGGCAGGGTGGCACTATATGTCAAGAATGAATACACTTGCACTGAAATTCAGGATTTTGAGAGTTGCCCTGTTGAAAGTGTGTGGGTAAGGATAGAGCGGGGGGG
>NW_015170283.1:890401-893075 GCF_001447785.1 Gekko japonicus | reverse complement strand
CTTCGGCGCTCAGCCTTCCTTATAGTCCAACTCTCACAGCCATACATGACTACTGGGAATACCATTGCTTTGACCATGCAGACCTTTGTTGGCAGGGTGATGTCTCTACTTTTTATCATGCTGTTTAGATTCGCCATCGCTTTCCTCCCAAGGAGCAGGCGTTTTTTAATTTCATGGCTGCTGTCACAGTCTGCAGTGATCTGGGATCCCAGGAATGTGAAGTCTGTCACTACTTCGATGACTTCCCCTTCTATTTGCCAAGGAGTGATGGGGCCGGATGCCATGATCTTAGTTTTTTTGATTTTGAGCTTCAAGCCCACTCTATCTATCAAATCTAGACCCTTGAATCTATTCTTCACCTCTACTGTATATTCATCAGGGATGCGATCTAGATCAAACCTGAATGGCCTAGTCGTTTTCCCAATTTTCTTCAGTTTAAGTCTGGATTTTGCAATGAGTAGCTCATGATCTGAGCCACAGTCAGCTCCAGGTCTTGTTTTTACTGACTGGATAGAGCTTCTCCATCTTTGACTGCAAATTATATAGTCAATCTGATTTCGGTGTTGCCCATCTGGTGATGTCCATGTGTAGAGTCGCCTCTTAGGTTGTTTGAAAAGGGTGTTCGCTATGACCAGTGTGTTCTCTTGACAAAACTCTGTTAACCTTTGCCCTGCTTCATTTTGCTTTCCAAGGCCAAACTTGTCTGTTATTTCGGTTACCTTTCGACTCCCTATTTTAGCATTCCAGTCCCCTATGATGATGAGGACATCATTTTTTGGTGTTAGTTCTATGAGGTGCCTAAGTTACCGTTCTTCAAAATGAATTCTAATTAAAAGTCACAGTCAAGGTTTGTTTCAGACAATTTATGTAGATAAGCAGAACTTCTTTTAAATGATGGTATTCAGTAAGCAGCCTCAAATAGTCAGAGGTGTTAAATGTAGGGCATGGTGCTCAACAAAGAAGGCTATAAATGGAACAAGGTGTTAGATTGAATAAACACGCTATTCTTTGGAATCAGCATTCTCAAACACTTCTTTCTTGTTATTTTCCATCACTTAAACTGCTAGGTCAGAATTACATTTCGATCAACAGTTCTGTGTGAGTATTCTTTTTTTATTGTAGAATTGCAAATACAGGATGTTTCAAAGGACTGAGTATTCCAATAATTTATGAATGGATTCCAATTTCCCACAAAACCATCCATCATCAAGAATGCAACTCTCCTTCTTAAAACTGAAGTAAGATTATTCTGTCTCAGCCAAATTCAAAACCCTTCCTAGTCT
Source organism: Gekko japonicus (assembly GCF_001447785.1). Taxonomy (NCBI): domain Eukaryota; kingdom Metazoa; phylum Chordata; class Lepidosauria; order Squamata; family Gekkonidae; genus Gekko; species Gekko japonicus. Next base: position 891,792 of record NW_015170283.1, on the reverse strand, counting down.
TTTGGAGATTGATGGAACCTTGGGGGATACCTACTATGTAGCTGACGACAATCACTGTACCAGATATACATTTTCAATAAGTGATCTATCCATAGGCTGAACAGGCTTTGCAGTTATTCAGCAGAACAGCCAGCAGGGGGTGTGGCGTCGGGATGCTGGAGAATGGACGCCTAAACCTGACATTCCACTTCTACCCCACCCGATTCCTCCCGCAAATGTTGTAAATGCACAAATAACAACCCCCCGCAACAGCTATTCGTTTGAAGAAATAATTGGGACCCTTTTGAGCTTGGAGGGGTGAGTGGCAAATCCTTTTAACAACTTTAAAACCGAACCCTGCTGCGTGGCTGGCCGAATTTCAAAATGGCCGCCTAAAATAAAAATAGGAAAAAAGAGGCACAGGAAGACCCTGTAATGCTAAAAATGTTACAAACCACTTTAAAATCTTCCTTTCAATCATTTGAGAACTCTGTTTTGGAAAAATCTACCTCAAAAATCGATAATGCCTTACAACCATTGACGGAGCAGATAAATCATTTAACACTGGCTCTAGAAACCACAAAAGCAATTGCAGAAACAGCCTGCTCTTTGGGATATACTATACAAGTGGAAAATCAAGAAATACGAAAAGAACAATCATATATGAAGGAGAGACTGTTGGCCCTAGAAACAGATTCGCGGAAATTGCATTTGAAATTAAGAGGATTTAAGGAAAACCCAGAAGAAGAATCAAACCTCTTAATCTCCATTCCATCTTGGCTGGCCTCACTGATCCATAAAGACGACAATGTACAGCTTTCAGTAATAAAAATATACAGGCTTGGAAATCCTAATAAGCCTAACAGAAGATACCCAAGAGATATTTTGATTGAACTAGCAGACTTAAGAGAAAAAATAGCCATTATGAAGTTGGCACGTGAACTTGGGTACCTACCATTCCATTATTTAAAAATCAGCGTCTTTCCAAATTTACCTGTTGAAGCCTTGAAAATACGACAACAACTAAGAGAAACTATATTGAAACTTAGAGAACACAAGATTCAATATCGCTGGTCATCTCCAGGTCAGATTAGAGTCATGCACCAAGGGAAACTGTACTTTGCTTCTGATAAAGACAGTGGATTGTACCTATTGAGATCCCTACAATTGGAAGAACCAATGGAAACGACAAAACCATCTTTCAAGAGGAGAATACAGTTTGAACTTTCCCCACAAAAAGCCCGGTCTTTAATTCACCCAATGCAGGGGCCAACATCCTCAGAAGATAAAAAGTACTGGGTAAAATGCCAAATGTTCATGTTATTTGTTAATACTATATTAGCAGTTATTGTGAAAAGCTTATTTCGGATATATTGTAAATAAGATAGATTTTTTTGAAGCTAGGGAGGGCG
>NW_015170283.1:886638-889234 GCF_001447785.1 Gekko japonicus | reverse complement strand
GCACTCTGCCACTAGGTCCCCAAGTGGTGGTATCCTGAGTGCAACAGTTGTAAACGCTGTACCTCGCCGTCTGATCGCTCTCCACCGTTGCACAGCTACTTCCATTCGGAAGCCTCAGGCTTCCGATTTTCGCCCGCCGTTTTTTTTTTAAGGACGGCGATATGTGCTTGGGCGAAGCTTCGCCCTGCCGTTTGTATATTAAAAAAGAAAAGGGTCTTACTGTAGCATTTCGGAGGCGTCCGGGACCTCCGGGAGGCTACTGTGCTCTTTAAACTTTAAAGGTAAGTCCTTACCTTTAAAGTTTAAATGTACGACAGGGTTTTTTGTGCATACGCGAAGATCGCCATTCTATGGATGGCTGCCTATGCACATGCGCAAACTAAGTAAAAAAAAACCCGAAGACGAGTGTGGACGGGCGTATTGTGATGGCTTCCGCTGTGAGGGAGGTAAGTGTGATCGCATTTCTGCCGGCATAAACTGCACCGGTTCCAATCGGTACAGTTTATGCCGGCAGAAACGCCCCGTCTGAACGCACCCATTGTGTAATAAAATGGTCAGAAAAAAGACAGACAACAAAAAAAATGGGTTTTAAGCAAATCTTTATTAATTATCCCTGAAATAAACTGCCAGATAACACAGGCGATAAAAATTTTTTGGGAAAGAAAATAATCCAGAAGAGACATCTCATCAAAATACATGGGATACAATGAAGGCAGTTCTCAGAGGTCATTTAATTTCTATAGCTTCCCACCTGAAAAAAGAAAATAATACACATTTATTAACAATCCAAGATAAGATAAAAAGATTAGAATTATTACATAAACAATCTAATAATAATAAGTTTTTTAAACAATTATTAGCTGAAATAAAATTATTAGAATCAGCCACAAACACAAAAATTCAAAAGGATCTACTTTTTACTAAACAGAGATATTGGACAAAATCCTCTAAATCTTTAAAACTACTTTTTTGGAAAGTCAAAGAGACAAGAAGGTCACGACAAATTCAGGCTTTGCAGAACTCTAATGGTCAATTATCAACAGATCATCAAAAAATTAAAAATATCCTAGAAAAATATTATAAAAAATTCTATGAATCTAAAGCAATAAAAACTGAGAGCATTACAACTTTCATAAGGCAACATAATATACTAAGGAAGATTTCAAAAACACACCAAGACTATTGAGATAGTATAATTTCACAAACAGAAATTTCTCAGGTAATTAGTCAACAAAAAATAATACTGCTGTAGGACCAGATGGATACCCTCCTGAATTTATTTAAATCAGTCTTAATTGAACCACTAGAAGAGCTATGTAATGAAATAATGAAAACAGGTATAATCCCAGCATCCTGGAACCAATCGGAGATGGTCTCAATTTTAAAACCTGGCAAAAACGCAATATTTCCTGCATCGTATAGACCGATATCACTATTAAATTCATACAGCAAAATATTTACCAAAGTAATAGCAAATAGACTTAAGAAAATACTCCCAGAGTATATACATTTAGACCAATCCGGATTTTTGCCTAAGAGAAACATAATTGAAAACATAAGAAGAACTTTAAATACCATCTCACACTGTGAAAATAATGCCATAGGAGCTTTGTTGATGTCCCTGGACGTCGACAAAGCATTTGATATTATTGAAACAAATTATCTACAAGAAGTTCTCATAGGTATGAATTTTGGGGAAAAAATTCAAGAAATAATTCAAGCATTATATCGAGAACCTACAACGAAAATTAAAATAATATCTCAAATTATACAATTACAAAGAGGGACGAGGCAGGGTTGTCCCCTTTCCCCATTATTATTTATTTTAGCTATAGAATCATTAGTAGAATATATTAGATTAAATAATATTCACGGTGTGCAAATCGGTAACATAATTCATAAAACTAGTTTATATGCCGATGACATTGTTATATATTACTAAACCTAATGAGTCTTTAAGTGAATTTTTCAAGACACTAAACCAATTTAAAACTATTTCAGGCCTCAGTTTTAATAATGAAAAAACTATTATGCATCCAATACATATAAAGGAAGACTTAAAAATAAAGATTACCAACTAAAGGTTCCCACTAACCCTTGGAGATATTTAGGAATATATATTCCATTAAAGCTAGAGGATTTGGCTAAATATAACTTTGATAGAATTCACTTGGAAATCAAAGCAACTTTAAAACAATGGGAAACAAAATCTTTATACTAGACAAACCATATTAACTTAATTAAAAGCTTTATTTTACCAAAATATAATTTTCTTTTTAGAGCTTTACCAATCCCATTAGGAAAAAAAACACTACAAAAGTGGCAATCCAAATTAAATAAATTTTTATGGGCAGGAAAAAACCCCAGAATTAGAGCCTTAACAATATATAGGACAGTGGACCGTGGCGGTCTGGGCATACCTAACTTACAATGGATTTATGAATCTACAAATATCAACATACTTATAATGAGCACAAAATTAAAAAGAGCTCCAATATGGTCTCATATAGAATTGGAACCGTTAGAACCTTGTACTTTATATGACACTTTATGGGATTAAAAAATTCTACAAAAATGCAACCAATCAATCGATCCT
>NW_015170283.1:883262-886102 GCF_001447785.1 Gekko japonicus | reverse complement strand
AACCATCTCATCCTTTGCCGTCCCCGTCTTCCTTGGCCTTCAATCTTTCCCAGCATCAGGGTCTTCTCCAGTGAGTGCTCCCTTCTCATTTGGTGGCCAAAGTATTTGAGCTTCAGTTTCATTATCTGGCCTTCCAGGGAACAGTCAGGGTTGATTTCTTTTAGGATTGACTGATTTGATCTTCTTGCAGTCCAAGAAGATTATTACTAAAATTATTATGAGATGTTATATCCTACCTACCAGACTGTTTTGTATCAACAAGTCATATAGCCCGCTATGCAAAAAAAAATGTGGCAATAAGGCCGATTTTATACACTGTTGGTGGTCATGCTCTATAATACAACACTTTTGGCAGATTATATTAGAGAAAATTAAAGAAATAACTAATGTTGATTTACGTTGTTCCCCTGAAGTGATTTTGCTGGAATGCTGACCTCAGCCTAGAAAAAACAAAAGAAAAGAAGAGTTAATATCATACTTATTAGCAGCCGCACGTCAACTTGTGGCAACAAAGAGGTTAGAAAAGAACCCGCCTAACCTATCTCAATGGTATAATTGAATATGGGAAATTTTCATTATGTATAAACTGTCAATAAAAATGTCTAATGCATCTCCCGATCAATATCATAAAAAAGTTGTAGCTGTTTGGTATCCTGTTGTAAATTATATGTTGAACAATGATATTATTCTGGATAATCCACAATATTAAAAAATTGTGTATTTTTGATTTATATAGTTAATAACGAACAATACAATTTGTTGTATTTGGTTTGTTTAATGTTGACATTCTGTAATTTCTGAAAAAAATGTTAATTAAAAAAAAGAACAGCCAGCAGATTGTATCTTATCCTGTAATCAGTCAAATATTTTTTGCAATATTTTTCTCTTAAATTCTCAACTTACACTTCTACCAATGTTGCTTAAATCCTGCATTAATTCCCTGTAAATACTGTATGAAATATAGATTCAGGTGGGTAGCCATGTTGGTCTGAAGCAGCAGAACAAAGTTTGAGTCCAGTGTCAAACTTTATTCTGTGTGAAATACAATTTCTCATGATACGTGTAAAAAGACAAATCATTAATTGTGGTTTCTATACGCAAAAGGTTTATTGTGCAAACAAGACTCTGATTAATGACGAATGACTGTACCAGACTTTTCACATTACTATCTGTGAACAACATAGGGTTGCTAACTTCCATGTAGGGCCTGGAGATCCCCTGAATTATGACTGATATTCAGATGACAGAGATCAGATCCCCTGGATAAAATGGCACACACGAATGGTTGTGAGTCAACACCATCTTCACTGCCTGGTATAAACCAGTGGTTTCTCCCGATGAGAAAGCCACAGTGTAGCTGGTCCAACGTTTACACCCTTGAAGCATTATCCATGTTTGTACATTCAGCGTTCTGTTCTTAGAAACAGAATTATTATTACAAGAGTAGTCAACGTTGCTTCTCACAGTCCCAGATGGTCCTTGTTGCAAGAATTTTTCTTTATATTATACTAGCAGTAAAGCCCGTTGTGAAAGCAATACAACAAAATCTGGAAAGATGTGATGTGTAACAAATGCATAGGCGAGAAGGAGGTAAGGTAATATTAGCAGTCTGTGGATGCGTTCAGACAGGGCATTTACAGCGGTATAGGTGCCGGTTGGAATCAGTGTACTTACCGGCGTTCACACGTAGAACATCTGCCTTCCGTCCCTTACCGTTGCAAAGAGCTTTAAACTGGTGTATTCTGCCACTAGGTCCCCAAGTGGTGGTATCCTGAGTGCACCGGTTGTAACCACTTTCCCCTCCCCCCGTCTGATCGCTCTCCACCGTTGTAGAGCCACTTCCATTCGGAAGCCCGCTTTTCGCCCACCATTTTTTTGGTTAGGTCAACGATATGCGCTTGGACGAATCTTTGCCTCAGCGTTTGTTTGGGAAAAAAGAAAAAGGTCCTTAGTTTAAGGTTTTAGAGGAGTCCGGGACCTCAGGGAGGCCAGTTTGCTCTTTAAACTTTAAAGGTAAGTCCTCTCTTCAGGGCATGCTTTTCTGGATGGGGTGTTTTGCGCATGCGCGAAGATTGCCATTTTGTGGACGGCTGCCTATGCGCATGCGCAAACTGTGTTTTAAAAAAAATAAACTGCCAACGCCCGCTGTGTGTGAATGGGCATACAGTGATGGGCTCTGCAAACAGGAGGTAAGTGTGATTGCATTTCAGCCGGCATAAACTGCACCAGTTGAAACCGGTGAAACACCCCGTCTGAACGCACCCTGTAAGTGAAAGATACAGATGTGGAAGTAAAGTCTCACATACCTTATGTTACACAATAGCCAGTGTCCAAGGTCACACAATGTGGGCCAGAAAATGTTGCACACAGGGGTCTGTGGAGTAGTGTCAACAACTGGGCAGTCTGCAAAGTCATTTTATGTTGGATGTCCGTGTCATTCAGTGTGGTTGTGGATGCACTGTCCACCCTGTTAGAGCAGAGGTTTCAAGGGAAGATGGGTTGAAAATGAGTGATTGTGAAGAAAGTCTCAGTATGTTATGTGGGAATGAGAAGGAGGAGTCTTTGGAAATGAGTGTTGTGAAATGTCTATAGTTTTGAAAGTTGTCATTTATGGTAGAGAAGTGTGGCTGAGGAATGTTTTCCCGCAAGATAGTTTAGGGCTGGATGGTTTCAGGAAAACAGGTAGGCCAACTGTGGGCCTCCCACCCACCCCAGACAGGCCCCGCTGGCCCAGGCAGGCCAGTCGCGGGCCTCCCTTCCCCCCAGACAGGCCCCATCAGCCCAGGTAGGCTGGCCGTGGGCCTACCACCACCCCCGACAGGCCCCGCCAGCCCAGGGAG
>NW_015170283.1:851859-883204 GCF_001447785.1 Gekko japonicus | reverse complement strand
CAGGAAGACCGGCCATGGGCCTCCATCCCCCCCAGACAGGCCCCACCAGCCCAGGTAGGCCGGCCACAGCCCTCCCACCCCCCCGGACAGGCCCCACTGGCCCAGTTCCATGATGCCAGCCACCAACCTAGTTGCACCGTACTGGCTGACAGGCCTAGTTATGCAGTGGGGAATCCACAAAGACTTGCAAAGGCACCTCATTTTCCTCTGTATCCTCTCTCCCCATACTATTTCCTCTTTTTGGCAATACATTTGTGGTTGCCTTGCTATGGCCACTGAGGGCATTCATTTCTTAAGCCTAAAGGCTGCTTCTATCACTTTGGGGTTTTGTTTAACTACCTAATGTTTGTTTGTTTTTTAAGATTTCAGATTTTTCTGTAAACCTGGGGGTTTTCTCAGGTTTGTCAAAAGATCTGTCTTGTCTGTACTTAGCTTCAGTCTCCTGATTGAAGTAACCACAGGTGGGGCCATGTTGAGAATTAGATATACTGATGATGCAATATATTACAATGACATTTACTCATACTTTTCTAGATTAAACTTGAATTAAGTAGATGTGACACTAAACTAATGGCACAATCCCATTCATGGCAGTAAACCCAGCTGAACATAATGTGTTGGGTTCAAACTTTCCATTCCAATCATTATGCTTTCCTGTGATGCAAGGATCCTACAAGCATAAGGAACTTTGGTTGTGGCGGAAGTAGTGTATTCATGTCCTTACAAGGCTGAGTTGGAGGAAGGTTCCGCCATTCATGGAATGGAACTTTTGCATCTACTTTAGTGAGCCTAAATTCTAGGAAAATATGCATAGCATCTGCATGTGCATACAAAAATGTGGACCAGGGTGATGAAATGAAACATAGGAAATAATGAGAGAGCTATTGAAAAAGAAACTCAAAACCTTTTCAGATTGCTAGAGACTTCTCCAAAGAAGCTTCCCAACTTCTTCAGCAAACAAGTATACAGTTCTTCAGGATACAAGTATACAGTCCTTCAGCATACAAGTATACCTAGTCTTTGCTCAATAGCAAAGCAACTCAGTTTTCTCAATATACTTTTATTCCACTTCAGATGGTTACCTTGAAATTGGCTGGGCTGAATACTGAGGCCCTTGTCTGTGAAATTCCTTTATGTCTAGACATGCACTACATAAAAACCCAAGCAACTAAGAACAAGATTTCAATGTTTGGAGCACTGATGTAAGAAGATGTTCTCAACTGGGGAAGAACAGTTGGGTATAGTGGAACAGTGGAAGCCTGCATTTTCCAAGATGAATCACCCTATTATCAAACAAATGGAATAAAGGCTGACAGGGGAGACTGACTCCAACAAATGCTCTCTTTCAAGTAACATATCATAGATGAAAGATAAATATTAGTTAAATCTGGGGTTTGCAACATACCTTTAGGCAGGATGTTTTTTAAATCTCTCTATACCTCAGTCCTAAAAATAGTCTTTAAAACCATGTTACATTGATGTTCTTGATACTTACTTGTAAATCTGCATGTTCTTTTTCTATTTTTCTTTGCAAACCTAGCTTACCTTGCCAACGGGGTGCAAATTCATAATACGACGCTATATAGGTCTATACTCTGTATATTAAGCGCTGTTTTTAAAACCTTCATGTTTATTTGTATGTATAAACTGATGAATTGTTTTAATCCTTCTGTTTTGTATGTATAAACTGATGAATTGTTTTAATCCTTCTGTTGTACACTGCTCTGAGCACACTTCACAGGGAGGGTGATATAAAATTTTTATTAATAATAATAATAACAACAACACCTACTACTACAACAACAATTACAACAATAAAGTATTTGCACATGTTCCCATCAGGATGGTTGAGAGAAGAAAGGCAAGGGGGCTACTGTATAACAGGATCTGTATAACAGGGTCTTCTTAACATGCTTATAAATCTGTCATGTTTTTAGGCCCTTTCTCCAAAGATCTCAGGATAGTTCTCCCCTCCACCATTTTATCTTCACCATAAACTAATGAGGTAGGTTAGCATAACAGAGGGGTGACTGGCCAAAAATCAGCCATGAGCTTCCTGGCGGAAGAGGGATCTGAATATCTCTGATCCCAGTCCAATACTCTAAAGTCTGCCCCCACACTAACTCACACACATTTCTTATTTCTGGAATATTGGCTATCAATGTAACCTCGTACCTAGCTTTCTGGTGGTGCCCTGATAAACTAGTGTGAACATTGCCTGGGTATAGTCTTATATCGATATGTCACAATGACTGGCTTCTAAGTGGTCATGGAACCACACCAGAAATTTAACTGGCAGCTGGAGCATTGCACCTCTACCTGTTTGGTTACAGTCCTCGTCTCCTTTAAAAGGTCTGAAGACATCAAGAGCTAGCAGCAATTTTAATACTTTTTCAGAGGTACATTATCCAGCAGCTTTGGGTTTCTGCATTGCATTGTCGCTGCACATCTGGCATGGGAAGGAGATTTAAGATACAAAAAGGGAAGTAAACGAGAGCAGAGAAGGGGAACAAAAGAAGGTGTAGAATAAGTCTGTTGGCATCTCTCTGATGCAGTTTAGTTGAGTGTGTATGAGAGAGACACTATATTTTTCGGAAATAAAACAATAATTCGCTTATGTTTTGGTTGAGACAATCCTTTGTTTAATCATAATAAGAACTCCACTACTGAAAAGTATAACAACTGCTAAACAGAAGTAAAGGGAGGTGATTTGTCTGAGTTCTGCTGAAGTGATTTCATGCACAGTAGAAAAAGACAAAGAGCAAGTTCTCTAGCGACAAAATTTTTATCGCAGAGTTTATCGCAGGTTACTTGGTGGCCTAGTTGGCTGGCGTTCGAAGTTCAACATGTCTGCATCTGAGTCTGAAACTTGGCAGACAAAACAAGTTTCTTTTCCTCAGCAGAAAGATATCTGAGTTCCCCCTGCTTTTAAGTACCATGAACTGATCAGGATTATACCTCCTTTTATAACATTCAGCACCATTTATATATAAAAAAACGGTCTGACAAGATTAATTTCAAGGAGTATTTCTTCTAAATTTAGAAACACAGCGCAAAGCTGGTGCTAAATTTGAAACACAATAAGCATTCTCTTCACAAGAAAAATAAATTAATCTGTTTACTGGAAAAATAAATTGGTACCTACTGCATTCTAAAAATATATCTCAAGAGTTTCAAGGCCTTGAACTACCTGAAACACATACCTATGATTTTGAAATAATTACTCTAGACTGAAGACTTGTCAGACCACAAGTTGTTTCCTTTCATTTTACATTTCTTCTTAGGTATCCAGCAATATGGAGCTGCGGTGGCTCAAGTGGTTAAGACGCTGAACTGCAGGCTGTGGAAGGTCGGTAGTTCAGCAGTTCGAGACCTGGGTGTGCCGCATGACGGAGTGAGCTCCCATCTCTAGCTTCAGCTCCTGCCAACCTAGCAGTTTGAAAGCAAGAAATTGCAAGTCGATAAATAGGTACCACTTCAGTGGGGAAGGTAACAGCATTCTGTGCGCCTTGGTGTTTAGTCATGCCGGCCACATGACCACAGAAATGTCTTCAGACAGCGCTGGCTCTTCGGCTTTGAAATGGAGATGAGTACCGCAACCCTAGAGTCGTATTCGACTGGTTTTCGAGCAAGGGAACCTTTACCTTTATCCAGCAATATACATTCACTTTAAGTGCTTGCTACCAGCACTGTAGATTCTGGATGAGACCCAGTGTGATCTTCCTACCATTGCATTCCCATCAAAAGACTCATTCTAGAGGCATTCATGTGTGGTATTGTGCAGATGTTAAATTTTACTCCATAGTGTATGTTGATTAAAATAGAGGCCTGCCCTACAGTGCTATAGTAAGGATTAAGATAATGTATGTGACATGTTTGAACAGTAAAAGGGCTTTGCAAATGCTAAGTATTATTATTAATAAGTGCTTAATATATCTCCTGGTACTTCTGTGTCTACCACTTAACAGTGTCTTGTGTTGCGCTCACACACTCGAAACAATCCACTTTCAAGCACTTTTGAATTGGATTTTGCCTGTTCACACAGTAAAAATCCAGTTGGAAAGTGCATTGAAAGTGGACTGAAAGTGGATTATTTAGTGTGTGTGACCACAGCCTTGGATATAGATTGTTATGTCCATGGATGCAAGGACTTCTACCTACAGAGAGCAATCTCCCCCCCCTTAGCCTGGAAGTGCCCCCTAAATTGTGTTCCTGGGGAATGCCCTGTCCCCCAGAAACAGGATTTCAAGGGCCATTTTGGGCTGCCATGAGAGGGGTGAGGCAAGAAAGTTTCACCCCATAGGTAAAAATCCTTGCACCTATGGAAACCCCAGTATGGATCCAAGCCAGTGATTCTGTGGCCCTTTCCGCACTCTCCTTTTCATCCATGACCACCACAGTGTCCTCCAAGCAATTCTGCACTAAAATCAAATTCAACCTTTTTATTCCGTCCCCGCCCCTTTACATTATGTTACCTCCCTTCAGTGGTCAGCCCAGTTTCAGCCCCGTGGTTGCCCTGGGTTTTTTGGATGATGTTTTGCTGCTGACCAGGGGTCATTTAGTAGAAAAAGAGCTGCAGGAGCTCATTAGCACACCTAATAGGCTATTCGCATAATAGCTCATCAGCATATGTCACACCCCTGACATCATCGGAAGTGATGTCAGAAGGGGAAGCAAAAGGGGAGAGGCATCTTCAAAAGCCTCCCCTTCCCTTCTCCAGGCGGGCTGGGGGGGAAGCAAAGAGAGAAGGGGTTTAAAGTTTAAATCCCTTCTCTCTAGAGTTGCACCGCAGTAACAGCGTGATCTTTCCATTATATTCTATGGGGCCATAGAATACAGTGGAAAGATCATGCCACCACTGCGGCGTGACTCCAGAGAGAAGGGGTTTAAACTTTAAACCCCTTCTCTCTTTGCTCCCCCCCCCCAGCCCACCTTGGCGGGCCGGCGGGGGAAGGAAAGAGGAGGCTTTTAAAGATGCCTCCCCCCCCCTTTTTGCTTCCCCAGCCGGCCTGCCAAGGCGGGGAGAAGCGAAGAGAGAAGGGCCATAGAATATGGGGCCATAGAATACAATGGAAAGATTGTGCCTGGGCTGAGGTTGCGGGCGGGGAGAGAAGGGGCTTGGGGGCAGGGAGCGGGGCTTGCTGCCACCACCATTTGTGCCCGCTCCTGGGCTGCCGAAGCAGTGCTCCAGTGCACTCCGGCCCCAAATTACCCTTGCTGCTGATTTGAATCGCCTCAGCTCGAACACTGAGAAAATCCGGAGTGTCAGGCAAATGCGGAAAGGACCTAAGTAGGAATCCACCAAGGAGGAACAGCCATGTAGTCCTTACTATAGCATGAGGATAGGCAGAACTATCAGGGTCAATCAAGCCCTTAAAGAGTGTAAAGAAAGATGGGAGGAACCCACAAGGATTTGGATCATTGTTAGGTGCAGTGTTCCCTCTAAGCTGAGTTAGTGTGAGCTAGCTCACAGTTTTTTAGCCTCCGGCTCACACATTTTTCTCCTCGTTCAGGAAGGATGGCTCCAGAGCAAACTAATTTATGCAGGAGCCAAATCGCTTGCTCACAACTTTAATACCAGCAGCTCACAAAGTTGAATTTTTGCTCACAAGACTCCACAGCTTAGAGGGAACATTGGTTAGGTGATATATTAGGGCTGGGCAATATCCAGTCTACTTCAAGCTTTTTCTTTTTCTTTTGCATCCAAACTGGCCAGCAGGAGAGATATTACAAGATGACAGAGGTCAAATTGGAGCAAATATGGGCCACAGGACTTTCATTTGCTTACCCTTTTTGATAAACAACTTGGGCAGAATATGAAAAACTGTACTGGTTAAATTCACTTTGTTGGTAGCTATCACTGATATTTCACATCAGCCCACCCTTCTTTATATCACAAGTTGCACACAGAAAATTTCAGCAGCAAATACCATCACACATGAGCTATAAAACAAAGCTGAGGCACTTGTGAAATTTGCTAACTTGACCTCAAATCTTCTTGGAGATTTGCCTGTCCTGAAGTGCTTTAAAAAACAAAAAATAGAACTTAGCCATTTTGCATTCCTTTACAAATTCAGATCTTTGTAATATATTCTGTAATATTTTGCTTATGCATAGCAGACCAACACTTTATTGTCAATTCATTCATTTAGAAGCCTACTTTTTCTGGGATTTTCAACCAATTAAGACAAAGAGAATACAAGCACAAACCCGCAAAGACTTGCAAGGTAAATCTTATCTCCCCCTCTCCCACTATCACTTATTTCCCCTCCTTGAAAGCTCCCTTAGCCTCTCCCCCTTTCCTACCTCATTCTCTCCTTTCCATTCACAAACCAACCTACCTTAATCTCCTCCCCATCTTCAGTATTCCACTGTCATCTTCCTCATCTTGCCTTGTGTGGGTGTCGTGGGTACTAGTTCGGCTGAGGCTGACTCCTCCTGAGATGAGGAAGAGGCAGGGAGCAACTCAGCCTCCTCTGGAGTCAGCCCAGAAGAAGAACCCTCAACAGTACCTGAGGAGGGAGAGTCCCCAGCAGCTGCACAGAAGGTGCAGCCAGAAGGAGAGATCATTCCTGAGTCTGGGCCAGCCCCCCCAGCTGCAGACACCCCGAGGCCAGACTCCCCACCGAGTTCTCCTGAGTGCCCCAGACGTAGGGCACGCCAGAGGCTGACTATGCAGGAGCGAAGAAGGAGTGCCAGACTGCAGCTCCTGCAAAGGCAACGGGAGGAGTTGTAAGCCTTTGCAGACTCAACTCCCAGGGAAGGAAGGACCTGTTCAAAAACCCTCCATGCACCTGCTTCAGTGCGGTAGCAACTCTGTGTAATCAGACCTGCTTCTGAGTGTGCAGCAGCCGCTCCTTGGCCTTGGAAACTTGTAATCTTGACTTGACTTCCCGGCTATCCAACCTTTGGCTTTGTTACTGACCTTGATTTTGGACCATGTTTCCAGCTTCTCATGTGTAGACTCGGTGGCCACCAGCTAAGATAGCACTGTGGGGCTCGGCTGGGCACCACCATATGACTCCCCTCATGTAGGGCTTGGCTTGGGTGCCACCATCTTTATCACCTTGCACAGGGCTTGGCCAGGCTGAGTGACAGGATTGCCAGATCCCCTGGTGGAGGCAGGGGTCCCCCACCACCAGGCCCTGCCCCTCAGCCACAAATAAGCTGGATAGTGAGGGGACTTACCAGAAGAAAGAGAAAGGCCCAAGTCACATCACCAGTGTTGCACAGGATATTATGTCATCACATCATCAATGTCCGGGTGACATTCTGGTATTAGAGCAAAAACTCTATGGTAAAAACAGCTTCTACCATAGAGTTTTTGCCCAAATACCAGAGCATTGCCTGGCTCTCACTGGTGTGATGACATCACTTCATGTGTGATGCCAGTGCCCCCCTCCCATCCCCTGCCAGTTGACAGGAGGGACCTTGGCCAGGAGGGAACCGGCAACCCTAGTGACAGTGTCTGGCTCACCTCACATGGGGGTCAGTTGGGCTGTGTGCCAGTGTCTGTCTTGCCTCAAGCAGACTGAGCCAGGCTTTCCCACCTCTCACCTCTTGGGCAGGACCCAGTGGGCTGGGCCCTGTCTCCCCTTCCTCACCTCAGGCTGGCTGGGCAGAACCTCTTCTGCCTTCCGCAGGGCTTGGGTGGGTTGGGCTCAGCCCTTCTGCCTGAGAGTTGGCTGGGCCAGGCCAGGGGGAGGCCATCAGCCCACCAGGAGGTGCCCAGGTGTTCTTAATGATCGACCTTGTTCCAGCCTGTAAAGTAAGTTAGGCTGAGAATGTGTCACTGGCCCAAATTCTCCCAGTGAATTTCCAGGGCAGAATGAGGATTCCAGGTCCTAGACTGAAACTGTAACCACTCCAGCTTTCATATTGTACATATAAACAACAAAGGCTAGAGAGTAAGGTGCTCTTCAGTGCAATCCTAAAGATAATAACACTATGAGCTTGGAAAGGTGTAAATTAGGTTAAGATTGTGTTGCTTGAGCATCTGAAGCTCAGACTAGAGGTATTTAAAACTTTTTTAAAAAAGCTGTCCCAATGTGAATATGTAATGCTTCAGAACCAGAACCTTCTCAGGGCTGTCTTTAAAATGAAGCACAGAAATGTCTGAGATTGCATTTATGTAGTCATTCATTCATTCATTCAGAGCAGGTATCTGGAGAGATGGCGTATACATTTTCTTCTTTAAAAATCTTAGCTGGAAACCAGCTTGCTGTGAGTCCCTCTGTTCACAAAGACATTTATTTCTTTCCAAAGTACTCCTTTGATTCTGTTTACAGTCAATATAATCTGACTTTGATTGGTTTTGAAGAGCCATCCATCTTTGCTGGTTGTTTGTTAGACAGACAAATCAAGGCTGCTTTCAGCATCCCCCTTCCCCCCAAAAAAATCAAAAAGAAACTGAAAGTTGAGGGGGGGGGAGGATACATTTAAGAAAGACCTCTAGGAGAGACTTCTTAAGGGGAAAAAACATTTGCTCAGTGGTAAAGGCATTTAATAAACTGATAGTCTATAATAAATTTAACATGAATAAATCACTAATGAGTTGATTCAGTGATAAGGAAATAGAGTCTGTGCAATAGGAAGTAGCAGACTCAGTAGCTTTGGCTTTATTTTTCAGGACAATGAACACTGGCTGCTGGTATATAGCACAGGGATCTGCTGTAACTAACTAGACATCCTAAAATAAACAGGAATCTTGAGGAGCCTTAAAAAGGAACACACATTTTATTCCAGCATAAGTTTTTAGGAACTGGAGCCCACTTCTTCAGCTGCAATAAGTGAATCCTCACCATGCTATCCTTTTATGGAGGTTAGAAAAAAATAACAGCTGGGCCAAGGGACCATAAAATGAACACAGCATGGTTCAAATGTACTTATGTAAAACCATAGCTTTACTAGCCATGGAAGTCCCCAACATATGCATCAATAAATCAGCAAAGGGGCCACATAGGGCTGAGGTATATGTTTCTGCAAACCTGGAGGGACCCCCAATTTGCAGAAAAATATGAAAAAGTTTTAGAAGTTGTTGTAGTGGCTGGCAACCCTATGAGCAGGGGAGCCAGGAGAGACAGAGGGAATAAACTACAAGGTTAGAAAAGCATAACTGGGGTGATGGCTAGGTAAGAAAAGATGAAGTGGGTGGCTGAGTGAGAGGATGTGCAGGAAAAAAGAGAAGTGGCCTACAGATTTCCAGCTCTAATAAGAAAATAGATGTCATTCATTAGTTATACACTTAGTAGTGTTACCAGCCTCCAGGTGAGACTTCTCCTGGAATTAAAACTGATCCCCAGACCACAGAGATCAGTTCTCTGGAGAAAATGGATGCTTTGGAGGGTGGACACTATGGTATTATACCATGCTGAGGTCCCTCCCCTCCCTGAACCCTGCCCTTCACAGGCTTCACCTCCAAAGTCTCCAGAAATGTTCCAACATGGAACTGGAGACCCTAATACTTAAGCAATAATATTACAAACCCTAGTAACTAGGGGTGTGCATTTGGTGTGTGTGTGTATATATATATGGCTGTTTATTAAGCCAAATAAAATTATCTGAACGGATTTAGCTACCAAATAGAGAATCCCAAATAAAAGCCAAAAATATTTGGCTTTTATTCAGCATTATTCAGAAATACTGAATAGCAGCTATGGGGGTTTAAACTTTAAAGGGATACATTTACCTTCCCTTTCTGGCTCTTTCCTGCTGTTTACTCTGGTTTCCAGGGCAATAGAATGGAGGGGGAAGAGGGATCTCTACAGGCCAATGGTGAAAGCCCCTTAAGGGGAGCTTAGAGCCAGTCACTACAATGGATTTGCAAATGACATTGCATTACAGGCAGCCTTGTAGAGTTATTTCCTGCTGGCTTCCCTGCTTATTTCCCAGGGAACAGGATGGAGGGTGGAAGGAGCTTCCCTAGCAACCCCCCTCCCCCTTGCTTGGATTGTGATTCTGTGCTTGACATTGTGATTCTGTGCTTGGATTGTGATTCTGTGCTTGACATCAGTCCTGTTGATTGTGATTCTGTGCTTGACATCAGTCCTGTTGAGCTAGCATTTGCTACTATGGCACTGGGTTCAGCTGCTGGGCACTAGTAGGATGGCACTAGTACATTGCACTGGGTCTGCTGTCCTTGCAGAAATGACCGCCCTCAGTTTGTAATTCAGAGATTCTCAGATTGGACCTCAGTCCTGTTGGGTTTTGGCACTGCCACAGTGGCACTGGGTCTGCTGAACACATTGCACTAGTTCTGCTGCTGACCTTGCAAACATGCCCCCTCCCCTA
Source organism: Gekko japonicus (assembly GCF_001447785.1). Lineage (NCBI taxonomy): Eukaryota > Metazoa > Chordata > Lepidosauria > Squamata > Gekkonidae > Gekko > Gekko japonicus. The sequence goes on along the minus strand of NW_015170283.1, from coordinate 872,914 downwards.
CTGTAGAGATTCTCTGGGACACTCTTCTGGGCTTGTTGTATGTCTGCCTCGATATTTCCCCCCCATTGGAAACAATGGAGAATGGGAAAACTCTCTTTGGATGCCTATAGAATTGGAACCCATGGTCCAATCTTTTTGAAACTTGAGAATCCTTTTGGGGAGAGGCTCCAGCAACTACACTGCAGATTTGGTTTCTGTACCTCAAATCACCTCCTCCCAAAGCCCACTAAATATACCCTAGGAGATTTGCTATTGACTATAATGGCCCCATAGGGTATAATAGAAGAAAAAAAGAACAGAGTGGATTTATACCCCACCCTTCACTACCTGAAGGAGTCTCAGAGCAGCTTACAATCCCTTTCCCTTCCCCTCCCCACAACAGACACCCTGTGAGGTAGGTGGGGCTGAGAGAGCTCTCTTGAGAACTGCTCTTCAGAGAACAGCTCTGAAAGAACTTATGACTGACCCAAGGTCACACTAGCAGCAGCATGTGGAAAAGTGGGGAATCAAATCCGGTTCTCCCAGATCAGAGACCGCACTCTTAACCACTACAGCAAACTGGCTCTAATGGACACACATATATTCTGGTTTCCTGAATATTTCCCAAATCTGAATACAGCACCGATATTGGTATTCAAGAATATTTGGGAATACCAATATTATTTGGGCCCAATATACCCAAATCTGGGGGGAAATTTTTTTTTTCTTGTACACCCCTACTAGTAATATCAGCTATACCATCTTGGGCTCCTCTGTTTGTTCATCCTCCCATGTTATATATTCCGTCATGTGAAAACAATGCCTTTCTGCTTTCTATGTAGGTCAAACAGGTCAGTGACTTTGCAAAAGTATAAATGGGCACAAATAGGACATTAAAAACCACAATACTCAGAAAGTAGTGGAAGAACTTTTCAGTCTCGTAGTGAAAATCACTATCTTTCAACAAAAAAACTTCAAAAGGAGATTCCAGTGTTAAACTCCTGAATTGGGTTTCAATAAATGGCTTCACACTATCTCTTCCCGTGGCGGAACAGGGATTTGGGATTTTGATCTCACTAAATTAGCAAAATCTGGGACTTCCTCATTATAGGTGTTAAGTAGTTTAGCATAACTACTGAATGCTCTCTACACTACTCTTGATTCAGTTGAAATTTTACATAATTACATATTGTGAGGTGGGCTGTGGCTATGTGGCAAAGCACATGCTTTGCATGCAGAAGTTCCCAGGTTCACTCACCAGAATCTCCATTTAAAAGGACCAGGTGGTATGAAAGATCCCCATCCTGGAAAGCAGCTGCCCGTCAGAGTAGATACTGTTATATCCTTGGGAGGCCAACAGTCTGACTCAGTGTAAGGGAGCTTCAATAAAATGTTGTTAGTCTTAAAGGTGGCACAAGACTCGTGCTTACATTTCCTGCAACAGCCACTTCTCTGGAATTACAGACATCCAGCCATGTTTACAAAACAGGGAAACAGTGATACATACCCTCAAACTGTAATATGCTATCCGAAGACCCTGTTTTCAAAACATACATTGGATTTGGTGCAATTCCAATTCTTTCTTGTTTCTTCTGCTCTCTTGTCTCCACCTCTCAGCCCTCCACATTGGTCAAAATATTTAACCCACACAGTAGGTTCCAAATATGCTCAACATGCATAGAGAGGAACAGGACTGTGCCTGCTATCCCCACCTCAAACCTCCACATGTTCCCTACAAACGTATGGTTCTGTGCTTGTGCACACAATTAGCTGGATGCCCAGAAGTCAGAAGACGGGGACAGCAAGTGTGATCCTGCTCCACACTAAGACCATTGAGTGTACACACAATCAAGTGTTGAAGAGGGCTTGTGTGGTTGCAAACAGCGACATTCTTGCATCTCTATAGATGCAAGAATAATAAATATTATTGGTCAATAGTAACCAAACAAATTTGAGGATCTTGAGAGTAGAAGAAGAAGAGTAGCTTTTTATACCCTGCTTTTCTCTACCTTGAGGAGTCTCAAAGTGGCATACAATCACCCTTCCCTTCCTCTCCCCACAACAGGGACCTTGTGAGGGAGATGGGGCTGAGAGAGTTCTGAGAGAACTGTGACTGGCCCAAGGACACCCAAGCAGGCTTCATGTGGCAGAGTGGGGAATCAAACTCAGTTCCCCAGGTTAGAGTTCACCACTCTTAACCACTACACCACATACGGTATGCGGACATCAGTAACACATGCGCAGCTTTCATACACCCTGCCCTGATACAGCCCTCCCTCACGTTTTTTGAGGACAGAGTGCATTGTATATCATTAGACTTCCTCTGAAATTTTCCAAATAGATGATTTTCTTGTGTCTCTTGGTATTCTTTCCATGCTGCAGTTCTCATCAAGCATTTTAGACATAACATGCATACAGATGGTCTTCTGGATTTGTTCGAAATATTTTAATTACAGCAGCAACAAAGTGCAGGGGTACAACATCAATTTGCTGCAAGGCAAAAAACCCGAAAAGCATTCAATCATATCTTAATTTTTAAAAATCATTCTTGAGTTATGCAAAGGTCAGGGAGCAATGAAAATCCCAAATGAGCTGAAAATATGAAAGATGTTCAGGGAAGTTGAGATAATAAAAGAGACTGCAGATGCCAAGCAAAAGGGAGAGGAACAACAAAGAAAAGAGAGGATCAGGTTGTTTTAGGGATGTTGAACCAATTATCAGTTGGGAGGTAGATCCTTGAGAAAGGAGGGGGGCTGTGGCTCAATGGCAGACCATCTGCTTTGCCTCTCCAGTTGAAAGGACCAGGTAGTGGGGCATGCAGGAGACCTCTACCTGAGACCCTGGAGAGCTGCTGCCACTCAGAGTAGACAATACTGACCTTGATGGACCAAAGGTCTAATTCAGTATAAGGCAGCTTCATATGTTCATGTTACAAATCTGAGCAAGAATGTCTGTGCGAATGTGTGGCACAACCATTCCTATTGCTAGCCTTTCTGTTCACTCCTCAGATATCCATGAAACATATAATATAAAGAAGGCTATGGTGTGGGGACATGTCTGAAAACAGAGCATTTGTTTTAGGGGGACATGTTCAGAGCTATTCATGGCAGATTTTATTCCGATTTCCAGTGCCAACGGCAAGAACAGTTGTCATCTGGAATGGAAATCTTGCCAGGCTTCCGGTTTGGCATGAGCAGTAAACAGAAGCTGAAGTGTAGCCCTGCTGAAGTGGGTGAGGCATTCATGGATGTTTCTGCTACAGCCACAAAAGGGCAATGCTCAGGGTGACTGTAAAAGATCAATAAAGTTTTCTGGCTTTTATTTAAGTCACAAGGAGGAGGAAAGTAAAATGTGGTTAGACTCCTCAAAATACAATCATTTGTACATGTGTGTTTTAAACGAATTAAGCATATTCTCTCTCTCTTTCTTTCTCTCTCTCTCTCTCTCTCTCTCTCTCTCTCTCTCTCTCTCTCTCTGTCTCTCTCTCTCTCTGTGAACAGCATGTAATTTGGTATATGACAAAAAAGAGCATTGAAAAGAAACTACAGTTATCTCTGTGATTTACACGATGACGGTGTTGCCATGATCCATGTATTAAAATCCCATATAACCTATACATTTCTCCCAAGATTTTTATACATTACAGCCCAGCATCAGCAACAAATACATGAACTACTTCTACATAAAGGTGAGAGTCAGAGCCTGGATACTTCACAGCAGTAGTGCAAGGCTTTCCTATTCATGTTGGCTACATTTGCCAACCTGCAGGTAGATCTCCTGAAATTATAATTTGTCTCCAGAATACATGGTATTATATTCTACAAGAAGGGGGACCCGCGATACTCGCGGGGGGGGAGTATTCCCCACAGCTCCCAGCCTGCAGAAGCAGGAGGAGCTCCGCAGGAGGAGGATGTGGCACCAGGTGAGCCCAACAGGCAGACCCATCAGGCCCGCCAAGCCTTCTTCCCCCCCTCCCCCAACACCGGCAGCGGTGGTGAGGCCTGAGGCCCGCCAAGCCTTCTCCCTCCTCCCCTCCTCCCCCTCCGGAACTGGTGGCGGCGAGGCCTGAGCGGCTCACAGCCGCCAGCCCACCAAGCCTTCTCCCCCCCCAGCAGCAGTGGCAGCAGCAGCGAGACATTTGCCAGGGTGTGCTCTGCGCATGCGCAGGGAATGCTTTTTTTACTTTTGGGGGGATTTAAGTATCCCCGTATAGTTTTTTCAACTTTTTAGATTTTTCTGCACACCTGGGGACTGCTCCAAGTGTGCAGGAAAATCTCTCTGCCTCCCAAGTACCCCCAATGTGCGGATTTAGATATCCTCACGGAGGGGGCAACTTGGCTATTAGATATATAGATGGCATTATACCCCACCCGCACCAGGCTGCACCTCCAAATCTCCAGGTATTTCCCACCCTGAGACATCATTGCTGCCAGCCCAACACCAAAGCTGTGATGTTTGTTCTTCCTGTCTCCAGGTATAAACTTGCATGATGTAGCTAGAGGTGTGAGCACCTGGCACGTCAAAGGGCTCTTGGCTCTTAGCCCTCGGCTTGGCTTGTGTCTTGTGGCCTTGAATGAGTCCTTTGGATTCAAGACCTGCCCAAGATGTAGACAGTTACCTTCGGTTTGTTTTACTTAATGTGTCTTTTTAAATTTACGGTCATTGTGTTCTTATGAATTTTGCAAATTGCTTAGGGCTCTCTCAGGAAGGAAAGTAGTGAATAAATATACTAAGTATGTAAGTGCAAGGAAGTACAGTGTAATTTTTATTTCTAGATGGACGGACAGATACATACATATATACAAACATGGACATACTTTTTTCTTTCTTTCATTACCTGCCCTGAGATCTTGGAAAGGCTGAAACTGAAACAGAAATTCTCTTTCTGTTTTCCTCTTTCTTCTTCTCTCTCAGTGGGACAAGACTATGTAATCGCTTCTGCTACAGTTTTACAAGCAGGCACAGGCTGTGAAAACAATTTAGGTCTAATTAGACTGGAAGACCAAGGTCACGGCTCCCCATCCAAACACTGTCTTTGGGTCAAACTAAACATGAGAAATCTGTGACTGGATTTCTCACCGTTGTTTTAAAAAGCTAATTAGCAGCAGCTCTACTTGGGTGCTTTGAGGATTGGGGAGGGGCGTTTAACTCTTTCCTCAAAATACATCTTCCATGACTTAAACCACACTCCCCCAATGCACTTGTTCTTGTTTTCATGCCTCCCAGAGCTGCATACAATGGGATGGGGTGGGGGTACATAATTGAAGAGGCATGGGAGGAAAAGAGTAAATGCACCTGTCCTCGATTTTCAGTGCTGCTACATGGGCCTGCTAATTAGCTTTTAAAAGAGAAAAGGGCAAGAGAATTTGTTCAGTGGTCTTACACTTCCCAAATAATTTGGATCTTATTAGCAAATATAAAGAACTAAGAAGCTCTGCATTACTCTGGGCCACGTACTTGAACCCACTAGGCTTGCTGCCTCCAGGATGGGAAATGTGTGGAGATTTGGAGAGGTGGAACATGGGGAGGGTGGGAGTCAGCAGGAGTATAGTGTTAAAGAGTCCAACCTGCAAAGCAGTCATTTTCTCCAGGGGAACTGATGTCTGTCAATATGTTGTCGAAGGCTTTCACGGTCGGAGTTCATTACTTGCTGTAGATTTTCCGGGTTGTGTAGCCGTGGTCTTGGCATTGTAGAACCTGCCATTTCACCAGTAACTGTGACTGGCATCCTCAGTGGTATAACACAGAAAGATGGAGTACTCTCTGTCAAGGAGAGAAGAAAATGTCATTTGGAGATGTCTGTAATTTTTGTTTTTATTCTGAATTTATTGTTTTTACTATCTTAACTGTGAGCCACCTCAAGCAGATCTAAAGACGTGGGTTACAAATGGTCTAAGTAAAGGGTCCAACATACCTGAGGGACCGCCTTTCCCCATATATACCCCAGAGAGCACTACGGTCGGGGTCACAACATTGACTTGTTATTCCAGGCCCCAGGGATGCTAGGCTTGCTGCGACCAGGGCTAGGGCCTTTTCAGTGGCAGCTCATCACTGGTGGAATGAGCTCCCGGAGGAGATCAGGGCCCTGCGGGATCTTGTGCAGTTCCACAAGGCCTATAAGACAGAGCTCTTCCACCAGGCTTTTAATTAGGAGCCCCCCACCACTACCATCAATGCCCACAATTAACATCTGTGGTGTAAGGCCAGCCTAACTGACAACGTATTTACCATCTTGTGGAGTCCAGAGACGGAGATCCTTAGGTGCGCCTTTACATGGCACGCCATTGTGATTTAATACTGTGTGAGCACTTTAATTTTAAATTGTTAATTATTTAACTGTTTTAACTGTTTAATTGTTCAATTGTTTTTAACTGTTTATGCTTCTGGTGCACTGAGCCTGCTTGCGGGGAGGGCAGGATATAAATGTAATAATAAATAAAATAAAAATAAATAAATACATATTAAATAAACCCGAGCACTCTATCCCACCTGATAATAACAAAGAAATTGTCCAAAGGAGTATTTTAATTTGAAAAACCAGCCCTTAGCAAGTCTGGTGAAGAAAGATCACGATACTGCCAGCAGCCAGTGTGGTGAGTTTGCTTTATTTTCCTTCCTTTTCATGCGTAAGTTTGCAGGAAGAAGTACAGAATCTTTCTTGCTAAAAAGGTCAGAGCTCCCCAGTGTGACCACACACAGCCCTCTTGAACCTGATTCAAAAGCAGGTTTTCAGGAAGCATAAAAGGACCTATTAAGAAAAGCAACCATCATATGGTGAAACTCAAATAAATAAATCTTATTGCCCCTTTATATTGAGGATGAAGAACATATTATGGTATCGGACAATTTTTAAAAAATCTTAGGAACATTTGGTTATTCCATGCCATATTAAGGGGCGGGGGGGGATGCATACAGATTCACAAGGAAGGGATGGGAAACACAACAAATTCCAAGAATTCCATCATTCTAGAATTTCAGTGCTTGGTGCCTTTACTTTGGGCACTGCGCCAAAACATTACACAGGCATAGCTAAAAGGGCAGATTCCACAAATCGAGGCAGGGAAGGAGGGGAGGAAGGAAAGTGAGCATCCAAGTCAAGCATTCTGTTTCTAGAAACCTGCTCCTAGGCTGTCACCAACAGAACTCCACAGGGGTAAATCAACTCGACTACTATTACTTTCTCTGATTGGGGAGCTATGTTCACCATGGTATGATTAGCAAAAATCAAATAATCATGGGAAAAACTGCATGGCATAGACTTGCGCAGATGCTGTTCATTTAAATGCAGCTTGTGTAGTAGATGCCCCTGTGTGTTCAGAGTAATCTATAGTCCTGTTTATTTAAAAAATCTGGATTTGTGGCACTTAAACAGTGCCAAGAATAACTAGATTTAGTGTTTGCATTTTGCATCTATATTTTCAAGGACATATTTTGTCATGTTTTAAGCATCTCTCTGCAGCTATACGGCCAAATTGCATGTTATACTGGAATTCCAAGCCCCAAAATCATAGAGTAGGTTACAACACTGTAAAGCTAAGCACAGAAAAAAATGTCCCCTTTCCTGATTCCTTCTCTCCTTTCCCCTACCAGTCAACCTACCTTTATCTCCCCCCCCCAATCTTCTGCTTTCCCTCCTTCCCTCCCCCTGGCAACCTCTTCCTGGGAAAACTGTGGCTCAGTTGTGTGGTGTTGGTCTCGTTGCACCCAGTTGCATGGTGCTAGCCAGGCTCAGATGTTACTTGGGGAACCCGCAAGTACTTCCAGGAGGTGCCTCACATTTTCCTGTATCTCATTCCCCATACTATTTCCTCCTGGCCCATATCCTCACCTTTCTCTCCTCCTTTCTTGGCGGGGGTGGTGGTGGTGGTGGTGCTGGCATTATGCATGGCATGACTTCACTTCCAGAGAAAACTGTAAGTGATGTCATGTTGCTCTAGAAATTTCTGGGAACGTTTGAGTTTTTTCAGGAAGTGATGTCACACTGCAGGCGATGCCAGTAATCCCCCCCCCATTTTTCTCCTGCTGCCTGAAAGAGAGGCAGCAGAAAGAGCACCCTGGCACCCTTGTTTCCTACCCACAAATGAAGGTACCTTTTATCTAATCCATCTTCAGCCATATCTATTGTTTATATCATTTATACTGTACCTTTCTCCACAACTGAGACCCAGAGGGGCTTACATCATTCTCCTCTCCATCTTATCTTCAGAACAACCCTGAGAGGTAAGTTAGGCTAAGAATGTGTAACTGGCCCAAGGTCACCCTGTGAGCTTCCTCAGCAGATTCATACATGAGTCTCACAGATCTGAATCTGAAACACTACACTGAACTGGCTATTGTGGAATTATAGGATGTCTGCTGTGGAACTGGCTGCTGCTGAACTGGAGTAAGAAACAAGGATGGGAGGAACCAATGATCAAGAAAACTAGAAGTACAACTCCCCAGAGACACACAATACCTTTGAATATAAACTGACTATTAATAAGAAAATAGTATCTTCAGAACAACATGTAAGACATAAATGGTTCTACAATTCTCCAAGAAAACTGAACTGGAAGCAGCCAGGCTTGGCTGAATCATGCATGTTGGGCGGTAACAAGTCACCTGCTGGTGGCTAGTGGGCCTGGATCTGATGAGTCCTCCTTCAAAGGCCAAAGCAGCCCTGAAAAGAGCCCTGCTCCTCTGCTGCTCCTCCCCTTGCCTTTTAGTGTCAGAAGCCGAGGGTTAATGGCTGGCAATATTGTCGTGGCACAAACTGGGAAAATGCGGTTCTGCACTGCAGTGTACAGAGTGACCAGCAGTACCAGTGCAATCAAAGAGTGCCCAGCAGAATCCAGTGCCATTGTGGCAATGCCAGCTCAACAGGACTAATGTGAAAAGCAGAATCATGATTCAAGCGGGGGTGGGGGGTTGCAACTCCAGCACAACCAGTTCAGTCTACAGAATGCCCAGCAGAACCCAGTGCTACAGTAGCAATGCAAGTAAAAGAGGACTAATATTAAACCAGAGAATCCTGGCAGTACAAACTGAAGAGGGGTATTTTTTCAAGCCCAGCACAACCAGTTACAATGTGCAAAATGCCCAGCAGAACCCAGTACCACTGGCACTGCAAGCTTAAAAGGATTAATCTCAAAGGACAAAGTCACAAATTCAGGCAAAGGGGGTGGGATTTTGCAAGTTTTGTGCAAGAAAATGGGAAGTGAACACAAAGGAAGGTGGGCAAAGTGGGGAAAACTCCCTTGAAAATGACATATCAAGTTTGAAATTGACAAGAGTGTTTCCAAGGCTGGAGAATTCCTCCTCTCCCCCTTGCTCTGAAGTTTAGTAAACATTTTGCTTGAGTAGAGACAGTCTGTCTGGAAATGTATCCTTTCACAAACTGGCATGAACCTCCACAAACTTTTTGAAAGTTCATGGAAAGTTTGTGCTGGTTGACCTGCCACAATCTTCAGTTTACAACCAATGAACCGCCCAAAATTTGTCATGAACTTTAGTTCATGAGCTGGTTTGTGCCCATCCCTAATGGCCACTGAAGGCGTTCATTTCTGAAAGCTACAGGCACTGCTTCTATCATTTTGGAAGGTTTTAATCTGCCAGTGGTTGTTTGTTTGTTTGTTTGCTTATTTTGGGTTTTTTGCTTTTTAGTTTTCAGACTTTTTTTGCAAAACTGGGACTTTTCAGTTTTGTAGAAAGATCTGTTTTGACTGTTAATGGCTCCAGATCTGGCCACACTGATAATTAGATATATTGATGAATGCTTATATGAACTGTCTATATAAATTTACACATAATTACACAGTCATATACAACTTTAATTTTTATTGCATCATCAGTCTGAAAATGCTTTCATTTTTAAAATCCAGATGCCCCAGACATATGTCTTTGATTTACCTGAGGGAACAAAGCACCTTCACTTGAGTCTAAACACATGAATATTTAATCAAAGCTCCTGACACTGTACAAACATGCTAAAGAACATTTGAAGAACTTGAATAGATATACCCAAGCAGAAAACACTGATGTGTACTATTTCCATACAGCTTAGCTAAATTGTTGAGAGGTCTTGATTACTAGATAAATCTGAAAATGGAACATCTGTACATCTTACTTTCTCAAAAGCTGAAAATGTATGTATGTGGGTCAAACATCCTAATTGCTGTATATCAGAAATGGACACTATGGATGGGCACGAACCTTGTCATGAACATAATGTTGTGATGAACATCACTGGTTCATGGTTTGCGAACCAAAAGTTCACGGCCATTTCTATCCATGATTCTCCCATGACCCTCCACATAATTTCAGGGGTTCATGGTGTTTGTGGTGGGAAGTGGAGGGGGGAGCAAGAGATGTCACTGAAATGGCTTGCATCCATTTCACCCTAAGAGGAAGTGGTGAACTCGCCACGTGGACTTCACTTGAGCATGGCGCCCACTTGCAAAAGCCATTTAAAGGGAATGTTCCCTTGAAAAGACTTTTGCAAGATCTTCCCCCCCTTCCATTCTGCTGGCCTCAGGGAGCCACCACCAGCAGAAAGGAGGGAAGGAAGATCTTCTGAACCGCACAAACTGAACCAGTTCAATAAACAGGGAGGTTTGCAGAGGTTCATGGTTCCTGTGACCTCATGAACCACGAACCAGAATAACCCTTCATTTTCCCAGTTTGTGCCCATCCCTAATGGACACCTTTGTGTAAGTGTATCTAAAAAATGAAGACTTCAACACTTGCTACCAGAAATGGTACACACATGAACCAAGGCACCCTTGTTTCTGTGAAAAAATTAACCCTTCAAAAGTTGGTTTTAAAAAAACCCCAGAAAGTTTCCTTCATAATAAAGGGTAGCACTGCAGAACAGTTCCTTTACACAGACTTAGTTTTTGACAGGGATGAGGAATGAGAGGTTATTCAGGAAACAAACTTAATGTCTTCTGCTTCTGGAACTCAACCCAACATACAGACTGAATTATTTTGTTACACATTGTCCCCTGTGACAAATATTTGGCTGTAAGCTCCTCGGGAACTATCTTCTCGTACTCGGCAAAGGGCCATGCACATTGATGGCATTATGAAAGAATTAATGTAGAAGTATCCAGTGTTCCATCAGACACTAGCTTAATCAAGAAATGGATACCAGGATGGCATTATGCAGATAACAAGGGAAGAACAATTTACAGAAGCACATGTCTGCACCAATAAAACACTGCACAAAATACAAATGAAAGAACTGTAGCAAAGTACACACGTTCCAACTGTGAAATTAATGTTAGATTTTTTTCCATTGACTAAAGTCATCCCCCTGCTTTTTAAAAAAAGAAATTGATTTGTGCACTGGGGACACATTACAGCTACATAAGCCCATTTAATTGAACAGGTACACAGGAGAGTCAGCTAGAAATTTTCTAAATAAATAAATATTTAGGACAATATCACTATACTATACTGCCTTCCCTCCTACTCACTCCCATAGTGCTCTTGATAAAATCTGGAGTCCCACAGGCTTTCCAGAACCTTTCCAAAATTTAGTAGTCTCCCATTCAAGTACCAGTCCTGCTGAGCTCTGATGAGGTTGAGCTATACCATGCTTCCCCCCATGGTGCTCTTGATAAAATCTGGACTTCCATGGGTTTTCCAAAACCTTTCCTTAACTAACACGTATCCCCATACCCCCTAATGCACATCAAACCATTCCCAGCTTAATGGGTGGATGCTAGTACTGCTGCTGCTGTTCTTCCAGCTGTGTCCAGCAGCAACAGCAGCAGAAACCAATAAGCAAATTTGAGGGACACAGAGACCGATTTCACACTAGCTTTTGTCCCGGGCTCGCTCCTCCTTTCCCTCTGCTTCTTCTGGTCAATTTCACACCATTTGCCCCACCTTTTGACCCACAGCTTCCTCAGTTTTGCTCCAGCACAGCTCAATCCTTGATTTCCAAGAAGTTTCCTGTTGCCACACAGAGAAAAAGTGGGAGGGGGAATGGGAGGGTTGAAGAGGGTGGAGTGGGAGGAGGGAGGATGCAGGAAGCCACAGGAAACCTTGCCAAGGAAATAAAACTCTGGAAGCAGATTAAAAACAGCCACGTGCCAAGAGCTCTACTGCGAAATCAGTTTAAACGGTCTGGGAAAAACTGCCCCGCCGGTAAACAGGGGTAAGTAACATGTGAAATCAGTCAGAATGAATTTCTCATCTTCTCTCATTCCTCTGGTGCCTCCTGGGAAATGTTGTTCTCAGGCATTATGATTAGAGGCATAATGGGAACTACATTTCCCAAGGTGCATCAAGTGCCAGAGATACTAACTTGGGAAATTCCGCGAGATTTGGGGATGGAGCCTGAGGACAGCTGGGCTTGGGGCTTGGGGAGGGACCTCAGCAAGGTATAATGCCATAGAGTCCACCCTCCAGAGCAGCCATTTTCTCTAGTGGAACTGATCTCAAGAGTCTGTGATTCTGAGAGATCTCCAGGCCCTATCCTTTGGTTGGCAACCCTAGACGGGAAGATGGGAGAAGAGACCAACTGTTCCTCCTCTAACCTACCAGCCATCTCAAAAGTGGCAGTCAGATAAGTGGGGTTGAGTGGTAGAGGGAGAACAGGCAAAACAGGAGGGTTTCCTCTCCAGTTCAGATATAAAATACAAGCTGCAGAAGAACTCTGGTCTATAACATTCACAAAACCACCCCAATTCATATTCTAAGGCTCAAAAACACACCCTTCAGAGACATCACTAATAGTCAGTGTGTGAGATGACCACAGATAACAGGAGATCTCTGCTTATTACATGAGGACTAAAATGGCCCCCACTGCCATGGTCCCCTAAAGCTGTTCCAGATGTCTACTTATTTAGCAGGTATCTTATAATTCAGTCAACATGCCTCAAGCACTATGTTCCATGCCTGATTCATTCCTCCCCTTCTCCAACCAAAAGTAAATCAGGGTCCAGCAAAGTTAATGAGTGCATTCATATATGCATCACTTTAGTTCTGACACCTATTTTGTCCTTGTTTTGCCTTTTGGGAATGCCTTGTTAAAATGTTGCTGGTGTGACTTGTTAGTGTTTTCATTCTTCAGCATATAGCCTCCTACCTCCCAATTCTAGATGTTAAATCTCTGGGTGGATGGTCAGGTGGGTATGGCTTGTGTCTACTGCAAATATAGGTAACTTCATGTACATGAACCCCAAGGCACCATGCAGTGCACAGTGTGCCATTTCATATGGCAGCTACTGAGATAACATTTTGTTTTTGTAGTAATTCATGGGTGCGTTATGTTTTTGTAGTATATCTTTAGCCAAAGAACAAAATTCCTCTTGACTTTTAAAGGCTGTAGCAAAGTAAATGAACACAGCAAGCAGATAAGAGCTGCCAAAAATGTGTGATGGTGGAGGAGTAATCCTTGGCATCAGAATAAGGGTATTGGACTCAAGCATGCCCATATTTTCACCGTATTTCCTTGAGCAATACAATGTCCTACAGAGTAGAAAACATGGGAGAAGGATTCATCGTTTTTTCATAACTTACTTTACCAGAGGACCAGGAAAGGCACCAAGTAAAGAACCAAAATGTGTGTGTAAAGCACTGTCAAGTCACAGTCAATTTACAACGACCCCAGCAAGGGGCTTTCAAGGCAAGTGAGAAGCAGAGGTGGTTTGCTTTCTCTGCAGAGTCTTCCTTGGTGGTCTCCCTTCCAAATACCTGCTTAGCTTCTGAGATCTGACAAGATCAGGCTATACCATGCTGCCTTCCCTCCTGAAGAACCATTGTGGACCACGGTAAAAAGGTATCTACTTCCCTCCCATGGATAAATTAGGAATCAGCACAGCCATCTCACCTTGTATGAATCCAGTCTGCCACTGGTGAAAATAATAAATCAACAGGAAGATTATTGTGTTTATATACGCAATCATAGAGCCATTCACAGACATTGACTCTTGGTCTTGTTATGGTTTTCATCACGCTGTGTACAGCTGGAGAGGAGGGACTTCTGTACAGTTTTGTGCTTGTTCAACACCTGCGCTAGACAAGATTATAAAACAATTTGGTGTTTATCGAGGCAAACACACTTTAATGTGCACTGACGCCTGCCAATATTAGGAGGCTTGTGAGTATGATGGCATAAAAAGATGACTGATTTCAAAAAGGATGGCAGCAAGGGAAGGAAATGCCAGCTCACCAGGTGCAGGAAGATATGAAATAACACCAACCAGAAATGTTTATTCACAAGTAAATCCACAAAATTTAGCAGCCTGCAAACATTTTTACTAGTTGGCCTATCCATGCGTATTGATGTGTGTCATTCATAATCTATTGGCAGAACATAGGTTAAAAGTTGAAAACAGGAACTCTACTCAACCCCAGAGATCTTTGCTTGAATACAATCCCTGACTCCCCAATATGTGCACATGTCTGTACATGCATGCACAAAGACATACACACATATTTTTTCAGTGTTAGTAATCTGACCTACACACTTCATTTGAAATTTTCAAACATTTTTGTGAAGACAGACAAACCTTTCTCCAAGGCTGCTTGTGTTGTTTTTCTCTGCTACATGACATGTCCAATGTCCCTCCTCTAATGATACATGTGTATAACTCTGACTGCATCATGAATTTTTGCTCATCACCCATGCTTTTGTAGGCTTTGGGCTTTAAAAAAAACCTTTCCCCCTCAGATGCCTGACATATTTTTTACCATATCAAACAAAATGGAATTCGGTCTTGGAGTTAAATCTTATGGAATCTAATTCGATACAAATTTGGAATTCCCCTTCAAATAAATCTAAAATATGTAATATATGACTTCAGTTTTACAAATTGATTTCAAATTGGTATTTATCACCTCACAAATGCATTTGATAAATAAAATTTTTAACCCAAATTGGTGGAAACAATGTAATCAAGTAGGGACTAATTTCCATAACTGGTAAGAATGTAATGTTATTCAAACTATTTGGAAAGAAGTTCATAGGACAATCTGTGGACTTGTAATCTTTTTTCTTCCATATTCACCAGAATTTCTTCTACTTGATTTTTGGGCAGACCTACAGCTTCCAAAACAACAGAAACATTTTATTTCGACATTAGTGGCTGCGGCTAGATTGGCTATAGCTAAAAAGTGGAAGTCCCCTTTGGGTTCCACACTTCATAATTGGCAAGTAAATTTATGGGAGCAAAATATTATGGGGGAAATTATGAATAACCCCTTTTTTCTGACTCTTCCTTGGTGTGGGGACATTTTGATTATGCGGAAACCTGGGAACCAGTCAAAAATATCTTGCTGACAAGAGAGTTATCCTTTCTGATCAGCAGATTAATGTATCATGGAAATTATAAAAGGGTAGGAGATTTGTATAAATTATGGAATTACCTCCTTTTAGTGAGGTAGTTTTATGATGAAATTGTTTTCAATTTAAATGACTGTTTGAAAGATTGTCCTGCTGCTGCTTGGAGCAGCAGCTAGCAACACAACCAGGGGGCCAGGATCTCCCCACCCAGGTTTAGCAACTGAATGGGATGAAAACAACCAGAGGTCATTTTGGGGGGGATCGCGAGGGATCGCAGTTCCCCCGGGTGAGGTACGGGGGCGGGGCACATGATGAAGCCCCGCCCCCTGCTTCCGGCCGCCCTGCTTCCGGCCCTCATTCCGCCAGGAGGAGGCAGGAGAAGAGGAAGGGTAAGTTGCTTCCTCCCCGCCTCTCCCCACCCCTGCCTGCCTGGGGCCAGGGAGGGCATTCGCGGGGCTTCCTTGCACTCCCGCCGGCCTTGTAGGTTCACAGCTGGGCCCCTAATGGGGCTTGGCAGTGGAGCTGCAAGGCCGGCGGTGGGGACCGGGACCGTTGGGGACGGGGTGTGTGGCCTTATGACACATTTCCAGTGATGTCAGGGGGTGTGGCCTTATGACACACTTCCGGTGATGTCAGGGGGTGTGGCATATGCTAATGAGTTATGCTAATGAGTTCCCCTAGCTCTTTTTCTACGAAACAACCCCTGAAAACAACACTATTAATTAAACTAATAATAGCAGATTCCATATCACTACAGTCTTGGCAAACTTCAGTCACAGCAATGGCGTTCTGTGTTTTATACCAGCCTGCACACAAATTTTGCTCTGAATGCAATCCACTCCAGTTCAGCCTTCTTCAGTCCTAGTGATTTCAACTACATGTCCAGTTATAAAAAACCAGAAGCATTTGAAAGAACTCGGCTGTACTTATCTGCTTTCTGCTGTACTTATCCCTATAGCAGACCTAATTAGCTGTAAGGACAACTATTACTATAGTCACGACGAAGAAATATTGAAAATTGTCACCGGACAGGCTTAATAATATGTGCATAAAGTGCCATCAAGTTGTACCCCCAGCATGGGGCTTTCAAGGCAGTGAGAAGCAGAAGTGGTTTGCCATGGCCTTCCTCTGCAGAGTCATTCTTGGTGGTCTCCCTTCCAAGTACCAGCCTTGCTTAACTTCCAAGATCTGACGAGTCTGGGCTATCCCATGCCACCTTCCCTCCCAAGCTTAATAATACTTACTCCAATATTGATATTCAAACTGCGTCAAGGAAATCAGTTCTGATTGTTTCATTTTGAATATCTGACCTTGGTATTCACCTCAAGGAAGATTCTGAATGTTAAATTCATTTGAGCCCAATTTTGATGTGCTGCAGAATTATTATTCACCCCGTCTACCAAATTAGAATACTCATATTCCTAATTGGCTGTCTTGCTTGCTTTATTTGGAAAGTGAAAGCTATCTTTAGCTTTCTCATTCTTCCTAAAGAAATCAGTAAAGCGAGGAGACTTGCGCAATCTCTTTTGAGCAAAATCTGCTCAGTGAGAGATGTCATCTTTGTTGTATTGTTATTCTAAAAGATAAAATTATTTTACCCAGAATGCTTAAATGTAAGCACAAACAGCCTTGACCTGTACTGCCCAGGCTTACACGATCTCATCAAATCTCAGAAGCTCAGCATGATTGGCCCTGGTTAGTACTTGGATGGGAGACCACTGAGGAAGTCCAGAGTTCCTATGCAGAGGCAGGCACTGGCAAGCCACCTTTGTTCATTCTTGCTCTGAAAACCCTATGAGGTTGCCATGAGTTGGCTGTGATTTGATGGCACTTTCTACCACCAAGCAAAAATAAGAGAGATCTCTGCCCCCAAGGCACATACAATTTGAATTTCAGATCAAAAAGAGAGGAAAGGCTGTTACCAGAAATGTTCAGAATACACATGAAAACTCTGTTCTCCCAAGCACTCTCAGACCTTTGTGTCAAGGGATCTTTTGTCTGTACTTGAAAGGAGCACAATTGTGGGATGTACCACAGGGAGGAATTTAGAATAGCAGACAGTGAGAGAGAGAATACTTAAGTTTCAATCTTTATTGACCATATAAAATTAACAGCAGGAAAAGTGAGAAAATACAGGTAGGCTGAAAGAACAATATAAAATAATAAAATGTAGACAACTACATGGCATATAAAAATCACACAAGCATTTGGGGAATAAGCAACAGCAAGCCAAACAGATTCCTAGTGTCCCAGGTATGTGGGGGGTCCCACAGGTTCTTTCTAAGAAGCACTTCAAGTGAAGTTATGGGATTAGGGCTGCCAGTCCCCTGGGGAAGGCTGGGGTTCCCCGCCACCAGGTCCTACCCCCAGCTTCTGATTAACTGGCCAATGAGGGGAACTTACTAAGAGAAAGAAGAAGGCCTAGACCTTGTGGCTGGTGTCACAGAGGAACTGACATCATCACGCCAGTTATGGGCAGAAACTCTATGGTAGAAGCTGGTTTTACAATAAAGTTTTTGCCCGAATACCGGAGTGTCGCCTGGATATCACTGGTGTGATGGCATCACTTCCTGTGCAAAGCCAGCCATGAGGCCTAGGCCTTCTCCTTTCTCCTTGTAAGTCTCCCCCCATCCCCACCGGTTGCCAGGAGAGACCTGGCAACCCTAAATGGGATATGGTAAAGAGGATTAGGGAGAGTCTTAAAGAAGCAAAGGAGAAATTTTCATAGGTCACTTGATACTGCAGTCCAACACAGATGGAGAAGTTCCCAAAGTAGCAAATGGAGGGGGGTGTTCCAAGTAAGAAGAAGAAGGTTTCTGTACAGTGATTTCAGTAATGGAGGAGCAATCTTGGGGAATTAGACTGAACCATACACCATTAAGCCTCATCCTGTTGTGGCAGAGGAACAGTCTGGAATGGAACTGAATCAAATTTGCTCATGATAAAATCAAGGTGGCTAACGGCAGGTTGGGGAATTCCTGGAGATTTGGGGGTGGATCCTAGGGAAGAGAGAAACCTCAGCAGGGTATAATGCCAAAAGCAGTCATCTCCTCCAGGGGAACTGGCCTCCAGAAGATCACCAGGCTCCACTTGAAGGTTGACAACCCCCTAGCCTATATACGGAGCCTAACTGCTGGACCGTCTCATTTGAAAAGCTCCTACACAGAGACTCTGGGGATTGAAACTGCAACAGATATTCGGCACTGTGAAGAGAATGAGATATAACTTTACTGCCATCTGATATGCTTTCAAGCAACTTTCAAGCAACTAGCTGAAATTGAGTTAAACAAAGACCTTGGAAACTTAAGTTACCGCATATATTCAGCATTGTGGTGAGAATGAAATGTAATTCTATTGCTGTGTGATATGCTTTCAAGCAACAAGTTGAAATTGATGATTTATTATGCTAAAAGCTGAATGCATTATATTGATACTGAAACTATAAGATATTTTGAGATTGTATGTACTTTCAGAGGTAATTTTTAAACAGTGGATAAATAAATGTGGTTTTAATATGCTTTAGTAATTTTCACGGAAGTGTCACGTTATATTCTATGGTTATAATGCCAAAGCAGTAATCTCCTCCAGGGGAATGGCCTCCAGAAGATCACCAGGCCCCACTTGAAGGTTGACAATCTTAGCAAGGATGTCACTTTTATTTTTCCTTGTGTGTGTACTATTGAAGCCAAATTCTCTGGGTGGCATTTTTGATCCCCTCTGTCACTGGACCAAATTTACAGAATTCAGGCCATGACTGTGGAGTTTTGGGGTACTCTCTGATTGGAAGAATATCCTTGCTATGGTTGAGGGAAAGTCAGCTGGCTGATATTTGTGAGTTTGGATTTTTGCAAAGGTAAAGATGCCCAAAAATGGTCATAAAGAAAGGGGGAATGATGCGATGGGGAAGCTGGGGTGATGGAAACTTATTAGTGTTTGTTAATAAAGTCCAGGATATAGTTTCACTTGTGCTTAGGTTTTTCAAAGAAATCTGCATTGCAAGGCAGATTCCTGGATGGTCCTAGAAAGTTAGTTATTATCCTGCCAAAACAGGATCATTAATCAAGACCTGAATTTTGATAAAGCCAAAGAACATAGTCAATGTCAAAGGACTGACCAGGCCCCCAGGGGGACCTGGCTATTTGCTTGTGAGTCAGCCTTTCAACTGCCTGTAGACCAGTTCTGATTTTTTAGTTTTAGTATTGAACATTAATTCCCTCCTACAATCTCAGGCAGTGTAAGATCTGAAAAGTCATGGAGGGGGCTCAAAAGCACGGCTTCCGATCCAGGGCTGACTTCGGGGGTTACAATGGGAGTACTGTACGGTTTCTAGAATCCACAGATGGACTACAAGGAATGAGGAATGTCATAAAACTAATATAAACAGCAACTAAAACAATTTGTTCAGCAGTCTCTAAGCCTTGTTCTGGAAAAAACTGAAGTAATGTCATCATAGGGCAAGTCCACAAATTAACAATTGCTTAACACTGTAAAATATCAGGGAATCCTTCCAAATTCTATCACTACAAGGGGAGTGAAGAGAGAGGCAAGGCTAACAAACAACAAAGAGATACAGTAAGAATAAACACAGTTACACATAACCTCTTTTCTGCCATTTGATTGCATACATATACTCAATGCTAATAACTGGGGCAAAGATCATAGCTGTTGTCCCAACCCTAATTTAATAAAAGGTCAACAGAGTCCTATATATATATATTTTAAAAAAACAACTTTGCAATATGCTTAGACTTTTCCACTCCATATGTGGAGTTAGGCATGACGGCGTATTGGAAGCACCCGAATAAAGACAGTTTCAGGTTGCTGGTGAAAGCTATATACAGTGGTTTTATTTACAGAGTTATTTACAGACAGTCCATTCACCTTTACAGACTCCAAAATCATAAGATTGTCCAGCAAGGTGCTTCACATGTAAATTCATCCACAAGTGTGAACACTTACATTTAGACTGTTCCCCTTATATACAACATGGCACCAATCAGAGTCCAGTGCTGACTCATGGTGACCATTAATTAGGCTGATGCAACCTAGATGCAACCTGGACCTGGTGACACTGTCACATGACAGCTTTACCTGTCACCATAGATCAGGATGATCTAACTCAACCATACCTGGCTGTCATCTTGCCCAGATACAATACAGTATACTGTCAAGGCAGTCTAAACAGTGATGTACTCCATTGTGCTATTATGTGCATCTACAGCTTTAGCCCAAAATGCATTTATTGCTAACTAGGAATAAGGTCCGTTGTGGAAATAAATACAATGAGCTCTAGAAAGGGGCTCTAGAGAACTGCCAAAGCCTTGGGCACTCAGCGTCAATGTGCTGTGGCGACCTCAGCAAAGTATAATGACATAGAGCCCACCATTTTCTCCAGAGGAACTGATCTCTGCTACCTGAAGAGCAGTTGTAATTTTCAGTGATCTCCAGCCCTCACCTGGAGATTGGCAACAATTGTTACCCAGGAAGAAATGGCTGGTTGGGAGGGTGGAGTCTATGGCATTGTACCTGTCTGAGGTCCTACACCTCCTCAAACCTCACCCTCTCCAGATTCCATTCCTCAAATCTCAAGGAATTTCCCACCTGGAGTTGGCAACCCTATCTCCTTCCCAGCCAATCATCAATATACCTTTACTTCCCCCTCTCTCTTCAGCTTTCCATTTCCCCACACACACACCTGCAGCCTCTTCCATGCTCTGAAGCCCTGACTGCCACAGAGTCCACCATTTTCTCCAGCGGAACTGATCTCTGCCATCTGGAGAGCAGTTGTAATTCTTAGTGATC
>NW_015170283.1:851098-851274 GCF_001447785.1 Gekko japonicus | reverse complement strand
CAATGAGACCCCTCTGGCTGAATCTCCCTATTTGGAGATGGAATCCCAATCTTTGGGGGATCCCTGGAAAGTTGGCAACCCAAGGGTTTGACCTTTCCTTGTTTCCCTGGGCTACCCCCTCCCTTTGATATTGTGCAGAGCAGGGGAGACTATGTGGTCAGAGCACAACACAGATT
>NW_015170283.1:850792-850940 GCF_001447785.1 Gekko japonicus | reverse complement strand
TGTGGGCTCACCTGTACTTCAGCCCCTCTCTCTTGTCCAAGAGAGCAGGGAAACTTCCATTCATTCTCCAGTCCAGCCGACTGTGGAATGGCTGAATTTCTGCTGCCTCCCAGGGATGAAGACTGACTTGGGACAGTCCCTGTTTTCC
>NW_015170283.1:843742-850646 GCF_001447785.1 Gekko japonicus | reverse complement strand
GAACCACAGCCATCTTACAAACACAGGTAATTGCCATTTCATGACACCTACCAACAGCTACTAAGGGAAGAGTTAGTCCCACACAGGAAAAGCGTCTTCGTCAAGAGAGAAAGCCGTTTGCCAGTAATTCTGACATGGCACAGTGGGTGAAGGGGGAGTGGGTGGGAAAGAGCAGACCCAGCACCCGGCCAATTTATTATTATTAATCGATTTATTACCCCGTTCGAACCCCCGCTTGCGGCGTGCTATGGCGCGGCTTCAGCTCTGTCCTTCCGGCTCCGCCGTGCCTGCGCCATCCGCTCTCCCCACGTCGTCCGACTCCACCTCTCCGCCGCCGTCTGCTTCCGTCATTTGAGTTGTACCGGGACGCCATCTTCCAGTCGCTTACTCGCCGCCTCGCCGCTCCACCAGTCTTTGACACTCCAACAACCCCCTCAACGGGGGAGGGTGCCCCCTACCCTCTAAGGTAGGTACCCATTCATCTACTTGCGCATAGGTGTTAATCGGCGCTTTCGAACCGCTGGGTTGACGGGAGCTGGGATGAGGGCCAGTTGCTCACACTGGCCACGGTGGGAATCGAACAGCTGTAACAGCTGTTCAAGGATGTTACTGGTAGGCGTTTAACCGCCTGCGCCACCGCCAATGGCACGCAAGTACTCTTGAATGGTGGCTGATGGGCCAATGGTTGAGGGAGAACATAGAATCTTGCCACCCCAAAACAGGATTATAATATAGGAGAGATGAGAAAGTCTCATTGTGCTCATGGGTACTTAATTCTGAGAAAATATGTTCGGGATTATGCTGCAGTGTTTTACCATTTTAAACTAAGAAGGATGAATACATTTGCATTTCCTGTTACATTCCCATCTAGGGTACTTGTAAACTCCAAGATCTTCTGTGATGGTTTTACATGGAATGGACCAGACCAGGACACCAGTAGTGGTATCTACAACCTGAAAATACATGCGAACAAAAAAAAAAAACCACTGGAGAGCAACCCAGTTCCAGGAGGAAGTTAATTACAACACTTATTCTTATTACATTATTATTCCAAGAAATGCATGCATATGGACTCTCTCCTTGTTTGGCCCTCACAACTACACTGTGAAATAGATATACAGTGCCATCCTATGCAGTGCTACACCATTCTAAGTTTGTTTAAGTTTATGGGCTCAGAAGGCTATAATTCTGCTTAGGATGGCACTGATGTTGACTGGCTGAAATAATCACCCAATCAGCTTTGTGACTGAGTACGGATTTGAATATGGCTGTCCCCCAAATAAACCCAACATTCTAATCACCACACCAACTCTCCCATTAAACTATAAACTTCACCAGAAGGCACCCATAAATCAAGACAAGAAACAATGTTTTAAACTACAAGGCAGAAGATATAGGTTAAGTGTTACAGGTTTTTTGGGGTAAAAACAAGCTAACCACAGGAGCAGTTAGCAAAAGAACAAGTATGACTCAAGAGATCTGGGGAGTTCCTGTCCTGAAATTTTTCAAGGAAAAGTCAGAATAATATCAAAGATTCTCTAAATATCATATATACTTTCTTAAAAAATGAATTTCGACAAGTGGTTTATATCCAGCTCTGATTCTACCAATTTCTATAAAAACAATGAGCTGGTAAAGCATATTTTGATTATCATCTTAGCAACATTAGAACTGTTTGCATACCCATACTTAATCAACGGTTTTGGGCTGCCACTGGTAGGACCAATGCATGTATGTTATATTGTTGGTTGCATACTGAAGGCTGACAGGTGCAAATGAGTCACCCTTAACACATGAAGCAGTCTTTTGTACATAGCTGGTGCTAAAAGTCAGAAAAGAGGGGATTTCTCCTACTGTTTCAAAACAATTTAGATACAGAGCAAGGATTCTAATTCTTATAATCTATTGTGAATACACAGTCAGGGGATACTAACCAGGGTATCAGTAGAAAGAGGCACATAAACCAGCAGTGTTGCAGTAGGTAGTCAGGTCTGGTCTGATAAGTGCTTTGAAAATGCTGAGTCTGGTCAGTGCTCCTGGGAACACTATGCTATGTATTCTTCCTTGTGTTCTACGAGGGAGCAAAGGAAGGCTAAAAATGTAATAATAAAACAAAGCATCCTGGATGAATGTGTTTAAAAAAATTAATAAAATCTTAAATATTGTTTGTGAACCTTAATAAAAGGTTTTCATGTATCAGAGAAGCTTATAGTCTCCTTCTCTTCCTCTGCCCACAACAGACACCCTGTGAGGTAGGTGGGGCTGAGAGAGCTCTTTGAGAGAACTGCTCTTGAGAGAACAGCTCTGAGAGAAATGTAGCTTGCCCAAAGTCACCCAGCAGGCTTCAGGTGGAGGACTGGGGAATCAAACCCACTTCTCCCAGATCAGAGTCTGTGCTCCTAACCACTACACCAAACGTGTGTGACTAGCCCATGGTCACCCAGTAGGGGTGCTAAGTGTTCTGCTTGAGCAGGAGACCTCCTGCCCCCTACTGGCCATTCCCACTTCCACTCAGCTGAATGGTGGGAGAAAAGAGGAGGGATGAGCCCTGATCAGTGTCATGGGCAACATGATAACAGCACTTCTGGTGGAAATACAAGTGGCATCACTGTGTCACCACTGATGCGCTAGCATTTGGCCAAAACTCAATGGTTAAGCCATAACATTTTGACCAAATGCTACAGTGTCACTGCCAGTGATGTCATCTTATTGCCTATCATGTCACTACATCGCAAAGGCACCTATACCACTTGCTCCTGCTGTCTTGTTACAGGTATGATGCACCTAAACATTCTCCAGAGAAATGGGTTTGTTAGAAGCAAATTGTTCTCTCTATAGGCTAAGTCCCTCTTATTTTAGACATTGTCAGGGTTTCACACTGTGCTTAAAGCATTACAACATCCACCAAAAGCGCAAAATATATTTTAAAAATGGTCAGGCCATACACAGAATAGTTGTGGTTTCTGAACTCTTGCCAAGTCAAACTGGAGGCTCCTCTCCTCCCCCGCAATGAAACTAAAGCACAAGCTGGAAAGGATCTATCTAGAGTGACCCGCAGTCTACTATATCAAAGCTAGCGGATTTCTTCAATTGTATTTACTCACCGGAGCACACTGAGATCAGGATAAACCCTTTTATATTTCACTAACTGTTAATCTGCCATTATGCTATTTCAGACTAAAATATATATCTTTCAGTACCATTGTGTACTGACGGTTCAACAACACCAGTTTAGGGGCAATTTGGTGGGAGCAACAAAGCCTATTGGGGAAAGTGCTGCATGAGGAGATGCTGCATTTTCACTTAAAAATTGCTTTCACAATGAATGACAGAAGCAGAACAGGAGGCTCAAATGAAGTCCTTGTGTAAGGAAATATGAAGTCTTCTCAGGGGTAATCAACGACCATTTACCATTCACCTTTTGATGCTCCGGCCAATGATCGGATCATGTGCTCCATTCTCACTTCACAGCCAGTAGCTCATGGTGTGTGTATGTTTACATTCTCATTATCCTTAGTTAATTAGCAGTGCAATCCTAAACAGAGTTACACCCTTCTAAGTCCACTATAGTCGATAGGCAATGGGTTTTAAAGGGCGCAACTCTGTTTAGGATTGTGCTGTAGATTTATTATTCATACATACACAACACTTTGCAGCAAATGGCAAAAAAAAAAACATTTGACATCTACATGTGAATCTTGACCATCACATGTTTTTGATGTAAACTGCTAAATGATGGCAATCATTTAAATATGACTGCCAGCATACATCCAAAAAGTAGGGAACTATATATGTTTTTGAACCCTGACAAAATTTATGTAGGAATATTAGCATTCATTTACAATTGCATTCACCCAAATTTGGCTATTCACTGTATCTATATATCCCAGTTATTTTCTCAGTCCATTCTATGTATCCAATGAAGTGGACTTGGCTTCCAAAAACTAATTTTCATAATAGAACTAGGTACTCTGTTAGGTGCCACAGAATTATTTACACCACTCTCCAGCAAGAGATATTTCCATGCACAAATTCCTTAGCTAAGGAAGAAATCATGCAAACATCCAAATTTGCATTTGCATTATGATGTATAGCCAGGGGACATTTCCTGCAGGAGCACACAGGAGCAGAGATCCGGCAGTAAAAAGCCCAGGGGGCGGGCACATGCAACAAGCCATGCCCCCTGCTCCCAGCAGCCCTCAGTCAGAGCAAGAAGCAGCCAGGTAAATTGCAGAGCCCCCCCCCCCCCGGGTCCCCCGGTCCAAAACAGTCCAGTCCTTTAAGACCAAGTTTTATTCAGGTACAAGCTCTCCCTCCTCTGCGAGGACAGATCTGTACGTTCCCCCACCCAATAGCTAACAATCCAAAACAGTCCAGTGGAGACTGAGCAGTGGGTGTTGCCTTCTGACACACTTCCGGTGATGTCAGGGGGTGTGGTATGTGCGAATAAGTTATGCTAATGAGCTCCTGCACCTCTTTTTCTACAAAATGACTCCTGTGTGTAGCTAGTGATGATCCATCTCATGCAGCACCTATGCATATTAGGTTATGTAGATAGCATTAAGTAATGCCATCCATGTGATATATACAAAGGGTGACAGTGAGCAGTCCCAACTATTGCCTTGGGCTACTTAGTTTTTGTTGCACATAAGCATGTATGGACAAGCTGGGAATCTTCAGAGACTTGTTCCTTCAAAGACTTGCCCTTGACATCTCATTTCTCCCTGTATCTCCTTCCCCCACTGCTTCTTCTTTCCTTTTGCTGGCAGCCCCATTGCTTCTCCCCCTTTCCTCCTTCCTTCTCCCCTTCTCACTCATCAACCAACCAACCTTTATTTCCCCCTGTCTTCAGCTTTTCCTCATTCCCTCCCCCTGGCATCCTCTCCCTGGCGTAAGTCTGGTCTGGTTGTGCAGTGGCTGCCACCACCAGGCTGGGCGAGGCCTAGTTGTGTGGACTGCACGTCTCCTGTGGCTGCTGTTCAGCTTATCTTCAGCAATTCCTCCTCCATTAGAGGACATGACAGGGAGGGGGAGGGGACTTTTTCTAGTGCTCTTTTGGCCTCCAAGTGCTACCCCCATGGCGTTGTAGAAACCAAGGCTTTAAATGCTCAGCACTATTGTTTTAGCTGCCTAGCAACTGCAAATATGGCCACTGAGAGCTCATTCTTTTCTTAAAGCTACATGTATTGTTTCTATTATTTGGGGGAGTTTTGATTCCCCAAGTATTATTATTTTTTAGATTTCAAATTTTTCTTCATACCTGGGACTTCCTTCAGGCTTGCAAAAAAATTCTCCCCAGCTGTCCCTAGCTCCATTTTGTAGATCCACACTTTGTAGCCAATGCTTCCTCTAAGCTGTGGAGTGTTGTGAGCAAAAATTCTACTTTGTGAGCTACTGGCATTAAAGTTGTGAGTGAGCAATTTGGCTGCTGCCTAAATTAGTTTGCTCTGGAGCCATCCTTCCTGAGCTAAGACAAAAATGTGTGAGCCAGAGGCTAAAAAATTGTGAGCTAGCTCACACTAACTCAGCTTAGAGGGAACACTGTTTATAGCCTGGGTTGGAATTAGATTTATGACAAGGACCTTTATTATCTTGCTGCAGTAACTTCACTATGACTTCTCTAGAATTAATTTTGGATTATTTATATTGATGCACACTCCCCATTTCCTTGAATTATGATAAGTTATAGGAACAGTACTCTCAGGTTTGGTTTTCTTTGGAGGAGAATGGCATATGGATGAGATGACATTTTTGCCAAATATACTTTATTTATAAATAAATATGTAATGCACACATGGAGAGGGAAAGGGCCTCTCTCCACAGGCATTATCCTACCTTTCATCCAAGGAACTTCGTCCAAGGTGATGATGGATAGATGATAGATAGATGATAGATAGATGATAGATAGATAGATAGATGATAGATAGATAGATAGATAGATAGAGATAGATAGAGATAGATAGATAGATAGATAGATAGATAGATAAATAGATATAGATATAGATATAGATAGAGATAGAGATAGAGATAGAGATAGATAGATAGATAGATAGATAGATAGATAGATAGATAGATAGATAGTCAGTTTGCCCCCATCTGTGGATATTTAAATCCATGGATTGGAGCCATAATGACACTAAACAGATTTTTTCTGCAAACTTGGAGGACTCCCAGGTTTGCAGACAAATCTGACGTCTTTAAAAAATACATTGGGGGGTTAAATCCCCCCAAAATAAAAAAGCTTTGTCTTTTGTTGTCGTCCGACTCAGCTGCTCGATGTTGTACTTGGCCACCAGGATGCGCTCCGTCACCCTCGCACCGCCGCCACCGCCAATGCTCTGTCTCTGATGTTGCCGCCGATGCCTCCACCACACGCCTCACATGGAGGAGGGTGCCCCCTGCCCCTCTAAGGGCAGGTACCCATTTGTCTACTCGCTATATGTTTTTAACCGCTTTCGAGCCGCTGGGTAGGCGGAAGCTGGGACTAGACCCGGGAGCTCACCCCAGCTGTGGTGGGTCTCGAACAGCCATAGTGGCTGTTCATAGTTGTTAAGGCAGGCATTTTACCACCTGCGCCACTGCTCCTAGATAGATAGATAGATAGATAGATAGATAGATAGATAGATAGATAGATAGATAGATAGATAGTCAGTTTGCCCCCATCTGTGGATATTTAAATCCATGGATTGGAGCCATAATGACACTAAACAGATTTTTTCTGCAAACTTGGAGGACTCCCAGGTTTGCAGACAAATCTGACGTCTTTAAAAAATACATTGGGGGGTTAAATCCCCCCAAAATAAAAAAGCTTTGTCTTCCCTCTTCAAAGCTGTTGGCAGTGCTGGCATCTGGAAGCCTTTCTGGGCCCAGCCAGCTCTCTGGACCTGGCCACAGCAGTGCCAAA
>NW_015170283.1:833737-843684 GCF_001447785.1 Gekko japonicus | reverse complement strand
GATGAGGGCAGATAAAGGGAAGTTGGCTGATGAGTGGGAAGGAGAAAAGGAAACAGGAAAACAGAAGAGGTTATGGGAACTTTCAGGAATTTGAAAGAGGAAATAGAGGGGGGAGAGAAAATAAAACGCCCCCTGAAAGTTTTTCTGGGTCCCTCACTTGTATGTGTGTGTGTGTGTATGTGTGTATATGTACATATATCAACCAGGCATGAATAATCAGTTTGGCTTTGACCCATGAAGCATACTTTAAATGAATCTGGATACCATAAGAAATTAATTTAACTTTTGCTACTAGATTTCATGGCTAAGATTTATCAAGTGTTTACAAACTAAGTTCAATTTTTTCCTGCTACTTTTTCCATTTCAAGCTCAGCTGATGAAGACAGGGGAGAGGGAGGGAAGTGAAGCCAACACAGCAGCAGGAAGCCTTTTGTGGGAAAGACTGAAACAAGATCTAGGGTCTCCCTTAGGACAGAGAAATAGCTGCATCCAACCATAGTCAGAAGAGGACCCAGAGAAAATGCACAAGCAGTTTAAAATATTTTTTTTACAGGCCTTGGAACCCCTTCTTTATTAAATAGGTCACAGAAAGAGGGTGTGAACCATTTCTCTTTCCTGCGTACACACTTGCTTTGCAAAAAAAGAAGAAGAAAAGAATTTTCCCTTGTCAAGAAAAGCTGACTGGAGATATAGCTATTCACAGCTTACCAGTTTTGTTCTTCCATTTTTCCCATCTTACCTTGTGATTTCATCTTAGCGTCTACACAGAAGTATGAATGAGTGAAAATTCCCTGTTTTCTTTCTTTTTATATGTACTGATATTTTTGTCAACAGTTTTGGCTGTCCATTTTTTGTTTTACTTTTATAGATTCATGGGAACTATGTTCATGTTTTACTGTTTTTATGTACAATATATATGGTCTTTACACATACAATGTACATTATTTCCAAGCTTAATATATATACTGATTTATTAGCACAAGAATAACATTGAAAATGTGGATGTTAACCTCGAGATATAACATAGATTAAAAAAAAGAGGGTTCTATGAGGAAAACAATGAGCTAGATAAAATCTGGCTTTCCTCCAGTGATAAACTTATACAAAAGCTATACAAACTACTGATGGTGGATTATATGATAGGGGAAATGGTTAAAGGAACAATGGTTACGTGGTCAAAAGACTTACAATGTACTTTGGAACCGGAGCAATGGGCAAAAGTATGGAAATCAATAAAATTAATGTGTGCAATTCCATATAAAGAGAATATTTACAAAATGTTTTACAGGTGGCACTGGAGACCGGAGAAGGTAGCAAAATGCTTCACGAACTCCAATACGAATTATTGGAAATGTAAAAATAATGTGGGTACTTACATGCACATGTGGTGGAGATGTGAGAAAGTACAAAGATATTGGGGAAAGATTTATCGAATGATAAACAAAATCATAGGAACGCAAATACCATGTAGGCCAGAGATTGCCTTATTAAATATGATTCCAGAAATGTATAGCAACGCGGATAAATATATAATCATATACGTTTTTACTGCAGCAAGAATACTATTAGCTAAAACTTGGAAAGAGGAGAAAGTACCTTCAAAAATGATGTAATAGATAAAATATTTTCAGTAGCTGAAATGGACAGACTAAGTATAAGCTTACAAGACAAAAATAAGGAAATATTTGAAAATCGATGGAAAAAGTTTTATGTATGGCTAGAAAAGGTTAATAAATATGACTCAAAAGAATAAGAAATGTAAACCGATGACATGATGTAAAGATGTAAAATTATAAATAAGCTGTGGGGGGGGGAGAAAATGTGGATGTATCTGTTATGTACACAACAGATCAACTTAAGAATTTCAAGAAAAACTGAAAGTATTTTTCAATTATATAGCTGAAAATCAAGAATACATTTAAATTAAAATAGAAAATCATAAAAGGAAATATTTAGACAATGTATATTTGCAATAAAATATTATTAGAAATGAATATTGGTGGAAAAGATAGAATAAAGACATTTAAATGGAAATGAAATATCAAAACTAAATGGAAGGAAGTTCCATATAAATGATAATTGTGTGATTTAGATCATTGTAGTTTATTATTTATATATGATCTATATGATTGTGTTTATGTTCTATGGATGATTTAGATTATTGTAGATTATTGTATTTTATTTCTGTATTTTTGTGTGTTTGTAAATTGAAACAAAAAAAGAAAATGCGGATATTTCAATAAAAGAAATCCCATGGGGAAAAACTGAAAATGATGCAAAAAACAAGGATTATAGGTTCAACTCACACAAGGGATCATCTTCTATAATCTATAGATTCATCCTTTTTAAAAAGTCCAAAGCTGTTGTTAGAACTGTGAATAACTCCCATCCTAAAAAGTAAATATATTTTGACTATTAAACACAAATGAACGAGGTTTGCTAGAAACATTTCTGGCAGAGATTTATGTAACATCTCAGTGCCACTAAGCTGCTACTAATTACACTTTGAACATGAGGGACTTGGAAGGCTGACTTTTAATCACCCTGCAACTGAAATAACTTTAAAACAATTCTGCCACTTCAACATGCTCATCCAGATTTAACTAATTCTCTGTCTATAACAGAATTCCTTCGGTATCCATAACAGGAACCCCTGCCCTCCAAGCTTTCTCTCACAGGCTGAGGCACGGGATCTCCAGATGACAACTTCCTTCATGGATGGCTCTGTCCTCGTTCTTTTATGTGATGGCTCTCATTCTCTGTTCATTATTAGTAAACAGCACTCTCAGTTTGCCAATAAGGTTTCAGTCTTGCTTCATGAAAGAGACTACCAGGATCCGATTGTACAGTTGCAGGTTATTTGGAAGGGCCTTATGACCAGATCAGTCAAGGGATATCCAGAACTTATTGAGCCATCACAAGACAAATGCCACTGATAACACTTCCACTGTCACATCATGTTGCCCCCAAAATAATTATTTTCATTTGTGCCATCAGCTCTGAATCATCAAGAGTAATCAAGGGATAAAGAATCCAGTGCTGAACATGCAGTGTTACTAACTTCAAGATGGGTCCTGGAGTTCTCCCAGAACTACAGAGATTAGTTATCCCCACTGAGCTTCTGCCCTTCCCCCAAACTGTGCCCTCTCCAAGTACCACCCCCAAATCTCCAGGAACTTCACAAGCCACAATTTTCAGCCCTACATATATGTGTGAATAAGCTTAGCAGGGATGAGATTTTAGCTGCTGTGGAACAAACACTGATGAGTACTATGGCAGCTAAAGCAGTGGTAGGCTGTAGATGTTAGATCGCCGCTAACAAAGATCCAGAAAGTGATTTCAACCAAGTGATCAGCTTTATTGTAGGTACGAACAAGCGCTTGAAAAAAGTCATAACCAGAACAACTTAACATTGGGAGCTAGGCTCCTTTTAAACATTCCTGGGCTAACGTAGCCATGCCTATTTACAATAAACAACCAATGAGGTTGTGCGGATAACGTCCAATGAAAGTCCTTCCCTCGCAGGGAATTGGTATAGTTCTGATTGGTCACTGTTGTGGAGCGACCAATAGCAAGTTGGCTCGGAGGAGCCTTCTTTGGCTCGAGCTTATCATGGAGAGTGAATGCAGCGATTCATGTAAGCCTTTTTGAATACACCACAGTAGATACATAAAAAGCTCTTTTTCCTTCCCTCCCAGCTTCACTTGTAGCATAGTTCCAATACAGATAAAGCATGCTGACCAAGACGTCAAATCCTACACTACAGCAATTCATATTCTTGTGCCTGTGGAGGGGTATAAGTTATAATATATTCTTCTCCTGGAATTGTTCCCCTGTTTACATTCTCCCCAGGGAGTTTTCTGTGAAGACCATAATGGCACAGATCTGATCTTTTGAAATCATGAAACTAAAATACAGAAAGCAGACTACATCTGACATATTCCCAGCCCCAATTATCATACTTCTGGAGTGTTAAAACAGCCCTGGCACAATAAATAGCATTTGCTTTAGTAGCATTGTGATTCCTTCACTGGAGAGATTTAGCACAACTGCTTTACAATCCAAGCTAACCATGTGACCATTAGCTAGGCGTTAAATTAAGACCACTATGGGAAAAATTTAATCTTTACTTTTTTAACAAAAAGTGATCGAATTAAGGGAAAAAATTGACAACAGATGGAAACGTCTATTTCCAAATTGATGCAGGAGGGGGAAAAAAGAAAGGTAAAAGGAAGGGAAGGATAACTTTCATATGAAACAAGTGTACAAATCATTCCAACTCTGGTTACAGAAGAGGAAGAGGCATATAAGGATCACGGTCACCCAATTAATTATGTGGACTTCTAACATTTTACCTATTGTAACAGCTTTGATTAGCAAAGGATTGCCAGAAAAACTTACTAAGGCATTACTATAATGAAAAAATGAACTCCAAAAAGAGCTATTTCATACTAATATCTCTGCCAGAATGGAAAGACCCCTGTCAGCGCCTTCACAAAATGTTTTCTATAAGAAAAAAAACCTAGAGTGAATGAAGTCAAGGAGGACAGTAGGGTTGGCAGGTCCCCCCAGCAACCAGTGAGGGATGGAGGGGTGGGGTTGCTAGATCCAGATTGGAAAGTTGTTAAAGACTTGGGAATGGATTCTTAATTACTCTGGGTTCTTCCATCATTATTATTATCATTATTATTATCTCGGGAAGTGGTGGATGCTCCTTCGCTGGACGTTTTCAAGTGGAGGCTGGATAACCATCTTTTGAGTATGTTGTAGGCCTATCTTTCGGCTATGCTCCTGCAGAGTGCAGGGGGTTGGACTAGATGACCTGCAAGGTCCCTCCCAACTCTAACATTCTATGATTCTATGATCATTGTCATTGGCTTGGATCATCCCTAGAATCAATGCAGACACAAAGAGGGGACAATAGTCACTTATTTTCCCCAAATGATTCCTGGAGGGGTCCCCCATTCCCCCTCCCCAGCAGCATTTTGAGAAGCTTTTTAGGCTGCCATGGAAGGGATGAATCTGTGAAAACTGTAGGCAGGATTGTTTTTGCAGTTTTCATGAAAATACAATGGCTAGAGCGAGCTTTGTTTATTTTTTAGTACTGGCATATTTCATTTTGAGATCACAACCATTTCATTTTATATTTTATATTATTGGTATTTTCAGACACTGTCTGTTTTCTTCACTAACCCATTTTATTCAGGGAATTGCTCTGGACAAGTAAAGCATACTCAGAACCAAAGATATAATACCACTGAACACTAATCAAGGGCCAAAGGCCTAAAGTCCTACTATGTCAGGTCCTGGAGCTCACCTTGGTAAACATGGGAAAGGAGAGATAGACGAGAGAGCCTTAAGTAGACCCATTTTGGATTGAGTCCAAACTGTGAAGGGAATTGGGAGTCCCATCTGAAATCTCTCTTAGGAGTGAGACTTCAAAAATCTGGCATTCCATGTTCAGAATTAATCCTATGACTACTTTAAAGCTAATTTTATTTATTATTTATTTATTTTTAGATTTATATCCCGCCCTCCCAACGGCTCAGGGCAGCTAACATACGGCAAAAGCCACATTAAATAGATAAAATACAATAAAACAAAACCACATTAAATCACACAATAAAACCGTACAATATTTAAAGTGCTCTAGTCTTCCTACATATAAATCACCCAAGATGGGATCAGTGAACCCAGTGCGGCGGGGGTTATTGCCCGCGGACTCTAATGAATTTGTGTGTTTTACAAATTATGTTTTTGTAGCATTTATTTATTTGTTGTATGATAGTTACACACAAGAAGCATATCTCTCCTTATTATAAAGCACTGTTCATGTCCACGTGCTCCCACAGCCTTTGGTCCCCCCAACTGCCAGTCAGAACAGGGTGCCTGGCCACTGGATGCATGGCCTTTGTCCCACCTCCTCCTCCCACCCACAGGCAAGTCAAATACTGAGAGCCTCTCATTAGTGTTTATCAGGTTATGGATATTGGGTGGGATTGATTGCATCCATGTTTGCAACTATCCCTTCCCTAGAATGAAATTTTATGATTGCAGGATTTGTGCAGATCTTATTGCTGGGTGTCGGGATCTTAGTCTGGATAGGCCCTCATCAGCCATGTCTTTGTGGATGGGGAACTCTTTTTCATCCACAATGACATCCTCACAATGATAGTAAAAACTGGGGAAGTACATGTTTTCAGTGTTTACAAACCTCCTGGAGTTTCATGGCCAGCACGTGTCCTGTCTTCGTAGTAACTCAAATATATACAGCCAGGATAATGGTGCTTATTCTTCTATAGGAAGTTCAAAAAATACTCTGAAGATACATTTGCAAATGGTTATTCAAGTTTCTTTATTCTTAGCAATGTATAGCCTGTTTTCCTACATATATCTATAGAAATGCTTGTACAATTTTGAGCGGTGCACCATAAATTTCTGTTGTGTTCAACTGACTCCACACCTTTGTGAATAGTTATCTACTCATCACAGCAGCGTCATGATCCATCAAAAGCCCTTCTGTGAAAAGATGATTCAGACAGTGAATCATTTGGCTAAGCACCTCTATATTTGCTACCGACTCCCACAACACACTCAGTGTGTTACTTCCTCCTCCTTAATAGCAGTTCTCTCCTCCAATCTGCTATTAATGCCTCACTGTGTCTATTCTCATGACAAGACAGTAGGCTGGCATGATGAATTCAAAGTACAAATTTGTCTCACACTTGTGAAAGATGATTCTGCTATAGTCCTTTCTCCTACAGACCAGAATTTTGGTTGATTGTTTTTAGTTTAAACTTCCATCTTTTGTTCTGTCTCCACTTTGTCGATGTTTACTATGTGAAACAAGACAAGTACACTCATTCAGTGCCTTGTTCATTTTTGAGTGATGGGTATAGGAGTATATGTTTATTCTTACTATTCTTACTGTCTTGCTAGTCTTACCAGAACTAACAAAAAGATATCCAGAGTTACGATCGGCACGGTTAATATCAAACTGTTATTTTGTGGCCCTAATTTTAACAAAGGAGCTGCGGTGGCTCAAGTGGTTAAGACGCTGAACTGCAGGCTGTGGAAGGTCAGTAGTTCAGCAGTTCGAGACCAAGCTGCCACATGACGGAGTGAGCTCCCGTCTCTAGTTCCAGCTCCTGCCAACCTAGCAGTTCGAAAGCGAGAAATTGCAAGTAGATAAATAGGTACCATTTCAGTGGGAAGGTAACAGCGTTCCATGCGCCTTGGTGTTTAGTCATGCCAGCCACATGACCACAGAAACATCTTTGGACAGCGCTGGCTCTTCGGCTTTGAAACGGAGATGAGCACCGCAACCCTAGAGTCGGATTTGACTGGCTTTCGAGCAAGGGAACCTTTACCTTTAATTTTAACAAACCTAACTGAATCCTTTCAAAAGGTGTTTGGATTAATTGATAAGCACAAGAGAAGGCCCTAGAAGAATTCTTGAGGAACCCCGTCTCTTCTCCCCCCCCCCACCCTTGCTGCCAGGTGTGGCTCTAGCTACCCTAGTGCCCTGACTCAGACTTCCCTCCTCTCTTGCCATTAGGTCTGGTCCCACTTCTCTCCCCCCCACCCATCACCTTAGCTTGGCTAAACTGGAGTTCAGAGAAAATAAGCCTAAGAGCAAAAGAACTGTTATGGAAATCCTACCTTGCCCAAAATATTGTCTAAATGCAGTTCCAGAGAACAAACATTTATTTAGCTAGCAAAGGTGTTGTAGATAATCCCTGTAATTTTCCAGGAGAGCTTCCATTTCAATTTGCATTTAAATCACTTTATAGTTGTGCCATTTGAGATTCTTGATGGAAAGATGGCACAACACAGGCAGTCAAGAGACACATTTATCTCTAAGTGCTGGCATTCATTATACTGTAATGCATACACATATAAATCATATGGTGGGGAGTGGGTGCTTCAGTCGCTGCTTTGGAACATATTTTGGGCTAAACAAAACACGCTTCATCTGAAAACTTGCGAGCTTGCCTGCTGAAGTTACAATTAGTATAATGCAAGTGTTATATTCTGGAATGATTCTGGATTTTGCAAAATTCATTTGGTTCTTTAAGAACAGCAAGGATACAAAAACATATGAATTAACTAAATGCCTGAGCAAGTAAGACAAACTTTCACCTGGCATCAAAAGCCTGTTAAGCTAGAAGCCAGACAAACTGCTGTGGAGAGGTCATTCCAGAGTCAAGCTGCCACCACAAAGAAGCTCCT
Source organism: Gekko japonicus (assembly GCF_001447785.1). Classification (NCBI taxonomy): domain Eukaryota; kingdom Metazoa; phylum Chordata; class Lepidosauria; order Squamata; family Gekkonidae; genus Gekko; species Gekko japonicus. The sequence continues at coordinate 835,452 of NW_015170283.1, read as the reverse complement.
GTCTCTAGTTATTGCCCGCAGCAGTTCCAAAATGGGCACTCTTATACCAGTCTTACCTGATATTGCTAGGTAATACAGGCCTCAGAGGACCTTCAAATACCCTCGTCCCAGACCACTTAAGAATCGTGAGTTATAGCAGGCTATAAATCTCAATAAATAAGCAAATTGGCCAATTCCTTAAACCTTTCTTCACCTATTGTGGTTTATGAGGCTCAGTCTAGGTATGAGATAGAACTGAGTGTCATCTGAATATTGGTGGTTTCATGAGCCCATATCTCCAGATGACCTTTCCCAGTGGCTTCATGATGCTCTACGCACTTACCTAGCTCATGAATGGTACATTTCATACTAGATGGCAGTTACTCAACTCTCCTGGGTCAAGAGTAGGAGTGGATGTATCACGCCCCATTTCAAGGCATGGTGATCAACCCCACACTCAGGGAGGGGGTTACTACCCAGTCTGTCAGCTCCTTCCTGTCAGATTTAAGCAGCCAGGAGGTGCAATGGTCATAGAAGCAGGTTGTAAGCTTCTAGTCATGTCAATATGACTTTCTATCTCTCCCTTATAATAAAAGAATAGTGGGTGCCAAAGTTCTAAAATTGGCCCCTTTAGTGTTAGGCTGAAAAAACTGCCACTCGGAAGACACTGGCTGGGTTCATTGGCTGCTTTGTGCAGTCCCGGCCAGTGTTCCAAGGTCATTTACATATGGAAGCTGATTGGACTACACTCCATTCCACACCTCAAACTCCCCCCCCCCCCCGCAAGGCAGTTGGAATTTTCAGTTGGGAGAGGAGAATGATGTCAGCTGCTCCCTAGGCAGAGGCTGTGTGTGTGTGGGGGGGTTTTGTAAAGACAGAGAGGCAGATAAAGGTTGGCTGATGGTTGCCAACTCCAGGTTGGAACTCCAGGACATAGGGTTGCCAACTCCAGGTTGGAAACTTCCAGGATATTTTAGGGATGAAGCCTGCTGAGGGTGGGATCTGAGGAGGAGGAGGAAGAGGGGGACCTCAGACAGATACAATGCCATGCTGCCCACACTCCAGACAAGCTGTTGCCAGTCTCCAGGTGACAGCTGGAGAGATCTTAAAGCTTTGGTGCTACTTCAAAGTTCCCCAGGAGCCCAAAACAGAGAAGTGTTTTGGAAAATCTTGAGGAATTGTTTGGTGCATTTACGATGGGGCTCCTGGGGAACTATTGTTGCCAATCTTGGCCCAGCAGCCATCAAACCATTCTCTTCAACCCCCTGCTGTGCAGCTGACTTCCCCCTAGGGTTGCCAATCTCCAGGTGGGACCTGGAGATCTCCCACTGCTACAATTGATCTCCAGATGACAGAGATCAGTTCCCCTAGAGAAAATGACTGCTTTAGGAGGGTAGACCCTATGACATTATACCTGCTGAGTCCTTCCGCCCCCCCCCCGCCCAATGCTGCCCTCTACAGAATCCACCCCCCAAACCTCCAGGTATTTCCCTCCTTAGAGCTGGCAACCCTACATTCCCCTCAGTGCCTGTTGGGAGTGGGTGGTGGGGGAGGGGAAGGGAGTGGGCGACCGGAGGCTTCTGCCTCCTGTCTCCGGTCCTGGAGTGGGGGAGGGTGGAAACGGACCCGGCAGCCGGAGGCTTGCACCTCCAGTCGCCGGCCCTGGAGTGAGTGGGGTTGGGTGGAGGGAAACGGACCCTGCGGCCGGATGTCGGCCCTGGAGTGGGTGGGGGTGG
>NW_015170283.1:799348-833408 GCF_001447785.1 Gekko japonicus | reverse complement strand
GCCGATGCCTCCGTCGCCTGGCTGGAGTGGCCGCGGGGGAGTCTGGAGTCGGGCGGCCGCTGGTGGGAGCCGCGGGTGCCCGGGCCGAGATTGGGGGGGCAAGGCGGGCGACAGAAGGCCGATGCCTCCGTCGCCCGGCCCTCTACAGAATCCACCCCCCAAACCTCCAGGTATTTCCCTCCTTAGAGCTGGCAACCCTACATTCCCCTCAGTGCCTGTTGGTAGGCAACTAAGCTTGGTCCTGTCACCTACTTTGGCCTTTGGGAGAAAACACATTGGGGCCAATCCTGATAGGGTTGCCAACTCCAGATGGGAAATTCCTGGAGATTTGAGGGATGGAGCCTGAAGAGGGTGAGGTTTGAGGAGGGGTGGGACCTCAGACAGGTACACTGCCATAGACTCCACCCTCCAAACCAGTCAGTCTCACATAGGGAACCATTGTTGCCAATCTCCAGGTGAGGGCTGGAGAGCACTCAGTATTACAACTGCTCTGCAGAAGGGAGGGCAGAAGTCAGCTGAAGTCAAAGGGGCAGATAATGGTAGGTTGGTGGCTAGCTGGGAAGGAGATGGGGTTGCCAACTACATGCTGACAAATTCCTGGGGATTTGAGGGGTGGAGCCTGGAGAGGGTGGGGTTTGCAGAGGGGTGGGACCTCAGACAGGTAGAATGCCATAGACTCCACCCTCCAAACCAGCCATTTTGTCCTGGGTAACAATTGCTGCCAATCTCCAGGTGAGGGCTACAGATTACTCACAATTACAACTGCTCTTCAGGTAGCAGAGATCAGTTCCTCTGGAGAAAACAGTGGACTCTGTCATTATACCCTGCTGAGGTCACCACAGCAAATTGACACTGTTTGCCCAAAGCCAGAGCACTGCCCCAGAGCCTCTTTCTAGATCCCGTTGTATTGCTTTCACAACGGGCTTTACTACTAGTTCATTATATAATTACTTCAATGAAAATACCATAAAGCAGTTGATAATCTTTAATAAGACTCGAACACTGATCTCATTCTTTTATGATGCATTGTTTCTTTTTAACTGTATATTTACTATATTGCTTTCTGTTTCCACAGTAATTATTTTATATATATTTTTTCTCCAATGCATAACTATTACGGCTCTCATACATTGTCAATCTTCTTTATGTGTTGTTGTTATATACCAATAAAGTTTATTAAATTTGAAAACATTGTTGTTGTGTATGTAATATAATTCATGAAGGTATTGAGCTTGAGTCTGACCGAGGTATCGTAAACCGACCTATCAGAACAAAGGAAGTTCTGGAGGGAAGCAAAGTGATTGGTCTTTATGTACGATATTTGATTGGACCTTATCTGACATGTGGGCGTGGCTTGCCAAGCCCAGACAGTTTAAAAAGGAGCCTATTGCTCCGTAGTTTGTCTCGTTCTGGTTCTTCTGACTTCGTGTTCAAATAAAGCTGTTATCACAGTTCACCTGCTGCCTCAAGTCTCGTATCTAACAGTTGTAGTTCTCCAACTACCAAGAATCCTGTCTACATTCTCAGACTGGACAAGCTGAAAGGTATCCCACACTGCTAGTCAAATCGGCACCCTAGGACCAAACAACCACACATATTAGTACTGTCCAGATACCAGATCTCATCTGGATTTTGACAGGTTAACAAGTCCAGGGACCAGCTCCATTCCGGACAAGACCGAAAGACAAAGACAACCAGCTCTTACCTGGTATAAAAGAGGCAACAGAATGGTGCCCCCCTAATCTCTAGTATATAAATAGTAGCCCAGGCTCAGTTTCTTTAGCCAGCTTGGTTCCACATGTGAGCAGTAGGATCATCTGCCAGTCAACTGCAGCTCAGGACACATCCAGAGTTTTAGAACTTTACAGGTCTGCAAGCTACAAGACACAGGAGTAGAGCCCTTTAGCTCACACTAGTTTAAATAGTACAGACTTATTGTGGAATCTTGATATTCCACACATGTTCTTCAGAGCTTCATGAAAAGCCTAGATCAGCATTTAAGATACACCCAGAATATCACCAGAAAATCAGCTGTCTGTGCTGGAGGAGGAGGAGGAGGAGGAGATTGGATTTATACCCCCCCCCCTCCACTACCCAAAGGAATCTTGGAGTGGCTTACAATCACCTTCTTTTCCTCTCCTCACAACAGACACCCTGTGAGATGGGTGGGGCTGAGAGAGCTCTGAGAGAACTGCTCTTGAGAGAGCTGTGACTGACCCAAGGTCACCCAGCTGGCTTCATACGTAGGAGGGGGGAATCAAACCCTGTTCTCCAGATTAGAGTCCCACTGCTCATAACTACTACACCACACCAAACCTAGATGGTTTTAAGTCATACTGCCTGGAGTTTTTGTCTCCTAATGTGTTTTTTTTTAATTATCATCTCCCCACCCTTACACACACAAATACACAAAGAGAGCACTCAGCTGCAGCACTGCTGAGCAGCAGGTAGTTTTAAATTTGTATATAATTAAATTAATTAGTATATGCAAATAATCAATGGCCTTTTTCTCCTCTACGAGAAGAGGCAGCAACTCTGTATTGAGGAGAAGGCTGATAAAAAACAAAGAAAGAGAAAAACACACAAATGAAAACGTCTTTCTTCTTCCTCACAATTGTAGTATTCATTACAGCTATTTTTGTTAGTTTGGGATTTCATTTTATTACTGTATTCAAAGGAGTGTTTCTTTCAGATATCGTTTTTCCCCCGCAGGCAACTGAGGCAGCATTCCAAACAGTAGCAAGCGTATATTGTAGTGCAAATCTAAATAGCAGCCACCAAAATTTGCTTAGGAATAATCCAGCTAGCCAATAACGCTGGTGACACATTGCCTTGTGGAATGGATTCTACTGTTTACTCAGATTCCACAGGGAATCTGGGGCTCCAGTCAAGGCAAAATGATTTATTCCTCAGTATCACAGAGGAATTTTATAATCTGCATCCCCTAATATAAATGATATTCAGAAGAACAAGAAAGGGGAGCAACAAAATACATAACTAAGATATCCTACATCTATTTATTAAAAATTATGATGTCTACTAAATTGGGAGAGAATAAACTACACTATGAAATAGTTTGTTCAAGAAGTGGAAAGTACCGCAAGATTCATCCACTGGGTACAACAATAATCTAAATAATAAAACACAAAACCAATCCTTCTGCTTCCGTCTCATTTTTGTCATAATTACACTGGATTAACAAAATCTGGTCTTCTGGGCATGAGCTTGACAACAGGATTTTGTACTCTTTTCTCACCTACCAAGGCCACCAGATGCCTTTCCAACAAATGGCTTCTTTTGAGGGGGTTGCATATTTCCTTATGTGTGTGCTTGCTTTGGTATGTTTGAGTATGTATGCATTACTGTGTACCAGAAATCTAACACTTGCCCAACTCACTCCTGATTGAAAAAAGGTGTATTGTCAATAAACTGGGTGTAAACAGTGAAATCCTTTCTTTCTTCATTTGAAAGAAAAGATAAACTATACACAAGATAAAGACACCAAACAGGTGAAAGCTTTTTGAAGGGTTTTTTTAAAAAATGAAGAATCACACTAAGCTTTACACACCTATGAAGAAAATAATTAGCCTATGAACATATGGAACACAGAATTAACACATTTTGCCTGTAAAGCTTAACAGCCATATCCACATCTGACTACAGCAAATTTATTTAAATTGACAGAATGTCCTCTCCACTAGACTTAAAGCAGGTTGTATTATTTCCTTAAGTTCTTTTATCAGTCTGGAGTTTACCATTTGGCAAACTGAAATGGCTCATACCAGACAACTGAATGTGGTGCACCATTATGATGAAGCAAACTGTCAGTTGATTGTATTCTTACCACCAGTGCCAAAATGTCTTGATCCATCTCTGAATTTTATCTTCCAAAGTGTTTTGTGAGGGAAGGTCACTCTCATTGCTGAGCTGACACATAATTCCAGGGCAGCTGTGAAATCTGAACCCAAGTAAAAGTCCAGTCCTCTCTCACCACTGAACCATACAAGCTGCATCAGAAAAATCTGTTTCAGAGTATTTAAAGCCCAAAAATAACCCAATTGGGAAGATGTGGACTATACACTAGAGGTTCGCATTTGGATATTCCTGAACCAAAATTAAATTCAGAAGTAGCTGTTTCAGGTCAGCTCAGGGGCATCCAAAATGATCCAAAAACATATTGGGTGCAGTAAATAAGAAGCCTGGAGACCGACTGGCAGTGAAAGTGCAGAAAGTTTATAGTGCGATAATGGTGAATATTTACACAGAGAATATACAGACTGTTACACAGCATAATATACCTCAGTTGGAGAGAGCTATGTCATCCACCCACCCACCCAACTTATCAAGCCTATACATTATATACAAGTCCCAGCCAATCACTAACAGGGTAGACTAATTACCTACTCTTAATGAGGACAAAGAGTAGCACCTGGTAGTTAAACACCTCGCTGTAAGATTATTAACCACTTAGCATGACAGCTAAGACTTACAGACTAGATCATACTGATCTATACACAGTAACAGCTTTCTACCTCACTTCATCCTAGACATACTATATGTCAATAAGACATTCCTAAGAATACTGAAGTAACAATAATTTATCTCCCAGAAATTTGGAAGTATTTCAGGGAGGAAGTAGGGAAGGAGGGAGAGAGGAGCACCCCAGCCGCCAGCTGTTCCATAGGATATCATCCCTTTAAAGTTTAAAGGGCCATTATTTCCAGTGAGAAGACCTGACCTTCAAACTCCAGAGGTCATGTATACCCCCATATTTTTAATAACCATGGCAGCAACCAGCCCAGATGTGGGCTCCCCCCGTCCTGCTGGGGGAGGGGAATAAGTACCCAAAAACTGCTATAATTTCAAGTCAGCTTTTTAAAAGGGGGCATGGTTTTCGAGTGCCAAAATTCCTCAAATTAAAACTTAAAAAATGCAACCCATACTGTGGACATAATGGTATAGCTGTGCTCATGGTAAGGCAATCACGTGATCACAATGAGCTTGACTCATTTTATGGTGTTGGTTTCTAACCTGCAAAATGATAGAATGTTCAGTCTTTCCTCACATCAAATGGCTAGGATGTGCTCATAGAAAAAGCAATCATATGATCACTTTACCAGAAGCACAAACCAGAGGAGAAATTATTGTTCCACATTCTCAGCATGCCCACTTTAGTCATTTGCCACTTTCCACCTCTTTCTGTTAGTAAATACAGACTGTTTGTCTGGTTAATGTAGCTATTGCTATGAACTTTTCATTCAGATGATCATTCTGCCATATGAAATATTCATCTCAAATATACTCAACCCACAAACTCATTGGGCCAAGCTGAACTTTTGGATTTTTAAAACGTTTTATTTAAAACGTTTTAATGCCACCTTTCGACCTAAATAAAGTCCCCCAGGCTATTTGACCCCTCAAATAGAAGTGATTTCACTCAACAAACTTTGCCAAGAATTTGGGTATGATTCTAGCTTCTTAAAGTTAGTGGCACTTTAGGAGGATGCATCTTGTTTGTTGGAATTTCAAGAATGTCTATTTTCTCATTCCTAATCTACAATTACTAGGCAGTTATTGCCATGATTAACACCAATTTGGACACATTTTCAATGTTTATGTATTCATGGATTTTGCCAAAGAAGTAAAAACAGACCACTACTTAACACATAGTGTAATCCCCATTTACAGCAGCTCTCATGTGAATGTTCTGCAGGAGCGACACCAGGCTAATAGCTTGGCAGCACCTACACAGAAGCACTGTCTGTGAGGGCCAACATATTGGCTGTACATGAGGCAACTGAAGTATGAAGTATGCCAGCTCCAAAAAGTATGCCAGCTCCAAAAAGAGATACTATGATTATGCAAATCAGAGAGCTGTGCATACAGCCTCATCATAAGAAGTCACTGATTCTCAGTGTGTGCATGCCTGTTACCTGGTGAGCCCAACCCCATATGCTCCTGAAGTACGCACAGGGAAACTGGCATTCATGTGAACTGTCTCACAACCACTGTTATATATATATCCTAGGGAGCAAAGCCCATTGTGGATGAAGACAATGGGCCCTAGAAAGGTAGGGTGGGTGGGTGGTAGATAGATAGTTAGATGGATACATAGAGGGGCTTGGAGAAAGAGAGGAAGGAAGGACGGGAGGAAGGAAGGAAGGCAGGAAGATGGGGGAGGGGGGAGACATAGACAGACAGTAAGCCAGACAGACAAGGAGGGAGGGAGGGGGGGAAGAAGTGAAAGCGATGGGGATGAAGGGAGAGAGAGAGGGAAAGAATGAAGGGAGATAGGGAAAAACAAAGAGAGAGTGAGGAAGGGGGTAGTGGGGGAAAAGGGGCAGTAGGGGTTGGCTCAGCGCCGCTGCAGCCCCTCGCCTGCTGGCCCCGGAAAGCTGGCGATGGGGGGGAGTAGCAAAAATCAACGGGGCAGCGGGGGTTGACAGAGCACCAGCATCGTCGCCTCGCGCCCCCGAAAGCTGGTGAAGGTGGGGGGGAGCACCGAAAACGGGCTGTTGGGGGTTGGCTCACCGTGGGTGGGTGGGGGAGGTGGGAAAACAGATGTGCGATAAAGGGGGGGAATCCGGCCGCTTCGAGCAGTGATGAGCTGCCGCCGCCGACCTTCCACTGATTCCCTCCAGCCCTGGCTAGTTGGGCAGGGGGAGGGGGAGTGTTCTGAGGTGGGATGTAGGCAACACGGCCAATGGAAGCTGGGGAAGCTTCTGACGGACAGCGCAAGCCTCCAAACACTGTTAGTGTGCATTTTCTCTCCGCTGCGTGACCCCGCGTCTTACTCAATGATATATAAGGGAGAGATGGAGATTCCTACAGCATGACTTTCTATCAACTCTGATTGGGTTGTAGGCAAAGTAATACTATGCTCCCATCACCAAAGGGAAGCAAGGAAGTACAATACCTTTTGGATCACTGCATGGCCACAGCCTAGATGCTTCACTGTCGAAGCAATCAGAGCTACCATGATGGTTTTAATTAATCAATCAATCGACTTCATTTATACCTCACTTTTCCCCCCAATGGGGACCCAACGAAGCTTACGTCATTCTCCTCTCCTCCATTATATCCTCACAATAGCCCTTTGTGGTATACTAGGATGAGAGCGTATGACAGGCCCAAGGTCACTGAAAAGTACTGAGACTTACTAGTGATTTCAGCTCACATACTTTATTTCAGCTCAGAACAAGACGAGAGTAACCAGCTCGCAGGCTGGTTTATATGTGCAAAACCCCACACCCCAAACACACCCACACACAAGTGATTGGCTATTTACAGTGGCCGAGAGTTCCATAGGCTCTCAGCCGAGAGCCTAGCCTGCCGATAGGTGCCGGCTAGGAACCGCTTGTCCCATTGTTACTGAGAGCGACGCTCAGTCGCTTCGCATGACCGCGTGGTGAAATAGCCGCGCACGCAGTCTGAGATGGATACATTACAGTCACTCAGCAAACGTCCATGGTAGAGTGGAAATCTGAACCTGCATCTCCCAGAACCTAAGCCAACAATCTGACCACGATACCACATGTGGCCATTGGTTTTCATGTCTGAAGTGTACATTGGCAAGATGGAGCAGGAAATGTAAGAAATGTAGGGAAGCAAAGTAGAGGCCACATTCGGTAGCAATCTGTGCATGGTGGTGACATATTGATGCTGAGCAATGAATCTATCAAGACTTTTGGGCCAACCAGAACATGTGTGACAGAACTTCACGCATCTATCTGGAGCAGAAAAAGATTATCTTAAATGAAACTAACATTGGATTTTCTTTAACACATCATTTGTATCATAATACTTCTGAGCTCATTGTTTCATTGATAAATGTTAAATGCAAACTGAACTGAGAAGAAAACATATTTAATGGTTATCTTTAATGGAGAATTAACTTTCAGGAGATATGGAAATAATTTCCTCCTACCTACTGAATTTCTTTTTAAATGTACAGCCTTCATTTTGGAGCAGAGAATAACTTTTTTAAAAATAATAATAATAATAATAATAATAATGTCAAATGTAATAATAATAATAATAATAATAATAATAATAATAATAATAATAATAATAATAATAATAATAATAATAATAATAATAATAATAATAATGGTATGTTTTAAAATGCTAATGAACACTATAATGGAAAAATGCTTAGAACAAAATTTCTGAAGTGCAAATGTAACTGTGTTTGATAATGTGAAGTAGTTGTGCATCATGAAAAGTGATTCAGATTATGCTGCTGAAAAATTGCAGGAATGGGTTTTAAAAAATAAAGTTCTCAAGCCAAGAAATATTAAGAAACATATTAGTAATGTTAACACTAAAACAGTGTTTGTTAATGCTATTAATAGTCATAGTTCTGACACTTCACAAGCTGTTTTAGAACGTTCAAGGGGAGTTCAAGCTTGGATAAAAGGGAAAGAATCTTAATATAATGAAACTTTGATTGAATCTTTCCAACCATCATAGCCAAACAGTTCTTGCAAGATATGGGATTTCTCTTAATTGGTTTTCCTATTCACAGCATTTACACCAATCATTAGAGCTTGGTAGAGCTTTCTTGATTTTATATTACTAGTGGCTCCTGTTTGAGAGTCAAACTACATGAAAAGTTTTGTTACTTGTTTACACTAGTTTACCTGTGTTCTCTGCAGCTGCAGGTAACCACTTCTAAAAAATAAAGGAGAGCCTAAAAGGGGTCAAAATGGCACTGCAGGGTGATCAAGGGCCCCTGCCTCCTCCAAAACAGTTTTCTTGTGAGAAAACTGCACTGGGGGAAAGTTATTTCACTAGTTTTGCTGCTCCACAGGGAGTATAGGTGCACGTAACTCCTCCCAACATGATTTTCATGCAAGAAAACTGTTGGGGGGCAGGCAGGGGTCCATCTTCCCCTTGTGATGCCATTCTGAGACATTGTAATACTTTTTTTAAAGAAGCAGCTCCCTGCAGCTGCAGTGTGTCCATGATGAACACGAGGCAAATTATGTAAACAAATGGTGAAACATATAATCTGCCTCTGTAATATTATAGAGAATCATAGAATCATAGAATTGGAAGGGACCTCCAAGGGTCTCTCCTGTGTGATTGAGAGAGTCTAGTACAGAACTGGCTGTGGCTCCTCCCCCTCTTCCTCCCAGGGGGAGGGAGAGAATAGCCAGCTTCCTGGCCAGGCTGCCTCAATAGTATACAGGAGACAAAGGGAAGCCTTTCTTTCCTTCCACTGGCTGAGGCTCCTCCCTGAAGAGAGGGAGGGAATGAGGGAGAGCTTGCTTTGCTGGGCTGCCTCAATCGCGCGGGAGAAATACCAAGCACTTTTAAGACCAACAAAGTTTTAATAATAATAATACTTTCAATTTATTAATTGCTTTCCCCAGTGGGCTCAATGTACAGTTACACATTTTAGACAGGGGACTAACAATGTTCATAGGGGATAGGGAAGACAACATATATTCATTTAATTGCACATGCTGTCACTGCACGGTGTAAACATCTTCTGGCTTGGCTCAGTCATTTTCCGAATGGCTGCTTGTTGACCAGGCTTCAGGACCCGTATGTCAAATCGCCACACTGCCACCACCTGGCCGGAAACATCCACTGCAGGGATTTTTGTAGCCGAGAAGTTCTTCCGCCTTTTTCCGACCCTCGACCAGGATGTCCTGACTGTCAGCTAACACCCTCCCACAAGGGAGTTTGGTGTACTCACCCTCTCTAAGGAGTGGTTCCCATTTTATCTACTCGCTGAAGCTTTTGAATCACTGGGTGGATGACGAGCTGGGGACAACAGGCTGGCTGCTCACACCAGCACGGGGCTCGAACTAACACAGTTCGGATGTTAAGACAGTGGGATATACCCACTGTGCCACTGCTTTTGTTCAAGGTATGAGCTTTTGTGTGCCTTGCTACAGTGTGTGTGTATTTTGTTAGGGCTCTTTATGCCAGGGCTCTCCTGGGTGCAAATTTTCACTGTATTCATTGCCTCATGATCCAGTCTTTCTCAGTAAGAAAGGAATGTGAACTATTTTAGAGGAGGAATAACAACAAGCCAGTGAGATGGATTAGGCTGAGAGTGTGTGTCCAGACCAAGTTCACCCAGCACATTTCCTTTATAGGAAGGTGTAGTTATTTCTCTGGGAAAGACTATAGTTTTGTAGGCAAACGCATGGTCCTCAGTCTGTGTCAGGATGCCTTCTCATGTTCTTGACCAGCACATGAAGAAACATATGTACAAAAGGTTGCAATACCCAGCCATTTCATGTTTCCCCTGGGTCCTAGGCTCAGAACACTAAGCATGAGATTTCTGTAATGAATGTCAATAAATCAAAAGTAGGTTTGCAGATTACAGATTCAACAGCATACTCAAGATCACTACAGCACAGACATTTTGATGCAATAATTCAGAGCAAGAGGTGTCAGTTATCAGAGACTGTAAATAGACAAAATATTGCAGCAAAGCAATCTCCCCTTCATTCCCTCCCTCCCTCCCTTCAGGGAGGAACCTCAGCCAGTGGAAGGAAAGAAAGGCTTCCCTTTGTCTCCTGTATACGATTGAGGCAGCCTGGCCAGGAAGCGAGCTCTGACTGTTCCCTCCCTCCCCTGGGAGGAGGAGGGGGAGGAACCTCAGCCAGTTCTGTACCAGACTCTCTCAATCACACAGGAGAGACTTGCCTATCTATCTCTCCTGTGGGAATAAGAAAGACTAGTAAAGCAAGCTGTGACATGGCAGCAGCAGCAGAACTGGAAAAAGAAGCAGGAAACAGCCAGGGCCTTGTGGGCCCAATCAGGGCCCTCCAAGGGCCCCCGATCTGGCCCATGGGCCACATGTTTGACACCCTTGCCTCAATGTATGGTTCAAGGGTCAAGTCTGTTGTACTCACAGGAAAGTTCTCCAGAATCATTGGTATCAGTTTCTCTTGGTTTTGCCTCCCTCTCACGATTATGATGCAAAACCATTCTAGAACTCCGAATGCTCAGGGCAGCTGAAAGGGGTCCCCCTGTTGTGGCAATTAGAACCGTGAGCTGAGCCACTTCAACTCTGCCATCTGTCAGAGGGAGGCAAGAATGTCTGACCCATCCCATACCCAGAGCCAGTACTGCTCTGTTCTCTCCCCCCTACACACACACACACACACACACACACACACTTGGACTTTGCTGTATCTACTTCTATTCTTCCATGGTGAGGAGCCATTTCCAATTCCTCCATTATTGGCATTGTGTCATTTCTAGCCTGACCATCACAGTTTCCAGTTGGGCTGTAGGTGCCATAGAATTGGTGTTTGGAATCTGCGGTTTGCATACAAAGGAATGACCATTTATGGTTGTCATGGTCCAGACAATACAGTTGACATGTGGAAATTATTTGGCATCCATGTTGGTCTCTCTGGGTGCACAAAATCCAGCTGGAGAAAACATATTGCCACTGTCTTCTCAACAAGCACTGTGGCAGACTTCAGCATGGGAGAATGTAGTGTAGTGGTTAAGAGCATGAGCACAGGTCATCCTTTGTTCAACTCTCAGCTCAGCCATTAACATGTTCTGCTGACCCAGTTTTGGTACAAAGTTGCAGAGTCCTGTTGGTACAAAGTTGCAGACTCCTGTTGGAATTATATGTGGTCCTAAAATTGTCAGCAGCATTTTTGTGAAAGTTATAGGGTTAAGCTCCATGGTTTCTGCAAATAAATTAGGCAGAACCATCATAAAGCTCTTTAGTCTACTAGCAGCTGTTACACAACAATTACAATTTATATTGTGGACGTATACTGGGGGACATATATATTCTGCAGTCCACCCGGTAATCTCATTGCAAGCAGCAGAAGGTTCTGTGATTTAGCAGGCCTTATATAAGGCCAAATGACATTTGTATAATTGATCATCAATATTACTTGGCTGCATATACATCCTACATAGTCATGTGCTATAAAACATATCTTGATCATAGCTAAATATATTGTTATACCACTCATATTTGGCAACAGGAATTAACTAGTAACCAAACTTCTGGGGAAGGGATTATTTGGTTATTTATTTTTAAAATATCAAATTACCCTCAGTAGTCTACAGAGGGGACTGCGTAGCCGCAGATGCCCACACAACTGACCTGGCTGGCCTGATCATGTCAGATCTCGGAAGCTAGGCAGGGTTGGCCCTGGACACTGTTTGGATGGGAGACCAGACCACTAAGGAAGTTCTGGGTAGCTATTCAGAGGCAGGCAATGGCAAACCACCTCTGAATGTCTCTTGCCTTGGGTTGCCATAAGTCGGTTGCTACTTGATGGCACTTTCCACTACCACCACCATGATCAGTGGCACTTTCCACTACCACCACCATGATCAGTGGCACTTTCCACTACCACCACATGGCCATCATCTGGCAAGCGAGGGCCATGAGTGCCAGGGACTCATGTAGAGAGGGTAGTGCCTGGGGAGGTCACCCAGAAGAACATGGCCTCCCTTCACCACTGTGAACACTGGCCCCTCTTTCCGCAGGGCCCAGCCAGCTGCTGGCAGAATGGGGTCCCTTCTGCCCTTGCCGCCTATGCTAGGGTTTTGCCACACCCACTGACTACCAACACTTTATGACTGGGTGGCATAGTGATGGCAGGGCAGGTGCCATGCCTGCCGTTACCAAGCTCGCATCAGTACGCTCTTGGACAGCACCTTCCTCAATGGGTTCTGCCTAGACAGAGCTGCCATCCAGGCCCTGTGCAACCCTGGGAGTGAGTGAATTAAAATGGACTAGAGTAGGAGATTGTCAGAAAACTACAAAGTGCTTTATTCAGGAAATTATAGACACAGAAGAATGGCATCAGAGGCTATAATGCAAAGTCTGACAAATAATATCAATCAAACCTCATGGAAAGCCTATCAACATAACCATCTTTTAAGTATTCACCTCAGCTACAGATACTGAAGAGGGAGAAACTGAGAGGTTTCATGCAAATGTCCGAAAAAAATTGATCACACACCTGAACAAGATAGAGGAAACAAAGTAGAACTCTCCCTAGAAGCTAAAACGACCAAAATGAGCCTATCATAATTTAGTCTCATTATAAGAAGACAGGACTCGCTGGAAAAGACAGTAAGGCTAGGAAAAGTTGAAGGCAGCAGGAAAAGATGAAGACCCAGCATGAGATGGACGGATGCAATCAAGCAAGCTGCAGCCTTCAGTTTGCAAGACCTGAGCGAGGCTGTTAACGACAGGACATTTTAGAGGTCATTAATTCATAGGGGCACCATAAGTTGGAAGAGACCTGACTGCTCTTAACACACACACACACACACACACACACACACAAACACATACAAAAAGAAACTGCAGCATGTTCTGAAAGTTTCACATGGTTGGGGGAGTGACTCCAAGTATACTGCTATATTTCAGGAAGGATTGCAATTAGGGATAATTTTTAATTTCTCATCTGTGCTCTTTTAATCCAAAAGCCCCCATTTTGATTTTGCTTCTCCTTTGTGGATATGATTCTTTATTTTCACATAATTTCTGTTTCCTTGAACCATTTTTGTATCATTTTCTGTTTCCTTGCATAAAATACATGCATTTTAACATGATTTGGGCCCATTATATGTATTCTACATATTTCTATTATATGTATATTATAAATATTAATGACTTACACTGAATATACAAATACTGTGTAAATTGCACGTTAAAAAGCCATATGTACACACAGCGGAAATTGAAACCACTGATTAAAAAAATATAAATGAATATGAAAAAGAAATGACATAAGGAACATTTCATGTATCCCTGATTGCACTTTGAGCTGTAAGAGCCTTTGAATGTGACTTGATGCTTTCTTTTAAAGATGTCTCATCCTAAAAGTTTTAAACTTCAAGCAGAGTTCATTCAAAGCTCAAAATGAACTTGTGTGATTTTCTTGCACAAATATTTCTGAAAAGTTGAGGAAATTCTCTTGGGCTTTGGGAAGTGAGGAAGGAGATTTTGAAAAGACTAATCTGCTGAGGCCATCCTAAACTCAGCTATCTGGGGTTCAGTGTTTTACAAAGCCACCACAGCTGCTGCTGAGAGGGCATATTTGCAAATGAAAGGGAATTCGCAGTTCATTCAGATGACTCATTCCAAGTTTACTGGGTGGTTCACACGCCTGCCGGAACAGGAAGGCCCTTATTGTGCTCAACTGTTTTCCTGAATGCCTTTATGAACAACAGCAAAAGGAAATATTACAGTTTGGCAGGAGGCCACCAGCCTGTTTGGTACTGTGGAGCTAAGCATGCAGAGCAAAATTCAGCCAAGGCAAACATATCCTTAGTGCTCCAGTTATTTTTGTCTGCATTTCAAATTAACTGCTGCCTTTCACAGAAGACCAGATCATTCGGCAAGTGATTTAAGGAAACAGTAACTGGGGGGAGGGGGAAGCATTTAGCCCTTTATTTTCAAAATCTGTTTTATCATCAGTAGCACACCAAGAGATGTCCTGACACAAATATTCACATAGATCCAGGACACCAGGAAAAATTGTTTACCACAGACTGTTTTTATACTTCAGGGTGGTGAGCAATCTTTATCTTCTCGTTTACTTCCTAGGATCCTGTCCTCCATACACAGGCAACTTTTTTTAACCTGAGGAACACAGTTAATCTACTACAACTCTTTAAAATTAGCTAAGAGTGGGGAGCAGAAGAGGCTTCTCTATTTGTGCAAGCTACATTGTCTTCCACTGTAGCTGTTCACACGTACAGGATCTGAGGGATGGATATTCAGATTATAATGTGGTGGTTATGTTTTTGAAGTTTAGGATTGCCCGCCTTTAGCTTGCAAAACCCAGGAGATGGGGCATTTGTGTGTGGAGACATGTAAATAGCATCCCACAATGTCACTTCTGGCTACATAACCAGAAATAATGTCACTGCGTCACAGGGCACTCTAGCATTTCTCCAAAACTCAAAGGTAAAAATCAGTTAGGCAGCCAGAAGTGATTACATAGGATGCCATTTTGCCCCTCCATCGAGCTAGGCTTGCCAAGTCCCCACTGGCGGCAGTGGACTCCCTGCCACCAGTGGGCACTTTCTGCCATCACTCAGCTGGCCAGCGGGGGACATTGTCAGAAGCCCATCGCACTGATGTCACTCCCCATGTACCCAAAAATGAAGTCAGCACACTGCTAGGGGATGCCAGGGACACTTTGGCATTTGCTTAAAACTCTATGGTGTTGCTCGTCTCTGCCATCCTCCAAGCACACAGGGAGTGATGTCAGTGCATCACCCGTAATGTCAATGCTTCACCAGAAACATCACTATGTTGCTGACCATTCCCTCCACATGCACAAACAAGGTAAGTCTCCCATCAGTTACTAGAGGGGACCTGGCAACCCTGTACTGGACGATGTGGGGAACCAAGGCCAAGAGGTTCCCTGAAGATACTGAAGCTGAAGCTCAAATACTTTGACCACCAAGTGAGAAGGAAACACTCACTGGAGAAGACCCTGATGCTGGGAATGATGAAAGGTAAAAGAAGAAGGCAAAGGATGATATGGTTAGACAGTGTTGTCAATGCAATGAACATGAAATCGAGCAAATTCTAGAGGACGACGGAAGACAGAAGGGCCTGGCGTGATGTGGTCCATGGGGTCGCGAAGAGTCGGACTCGACTGTGCGACTGAACAACAACAAAAAGTGAAGTCTGTTTCTTATTTACAGCCCACATGTACCTTCCAGACCACCAATGTCATGCCACGCCTTTCTAATCCCTCCTGAAAAGCCACATTTCCCATGAACTTGTGGTCTATCTCCTTGGTCTTCAACCTCAGGTCTTATTGCAGTTGCTCACTTTTATGCAATTCCCTTTGTCTTTCCTTTTCTTGGACCTCCCTGTTGTTATTTTTTTTTGCCTCCTCTTCTGTTGTCTCCCCACTGTTAAAATGTAAATTGCAGAAATTCTAAAGTGCTTCACGGTCTGCCCCCACCCCATCTCTCTCGTCAGCCTCCAGGCCAGTTCACATTCCTTGAATCAGAGCCTGCTTTATATACCAACTGCATTGGGTAAGACCTGTTGAGGGAAGACTCAGAGCCTTTACTATGGTTACGGGGCCCCTAGAAATTGCCTTCACCCCATGTATCACCTAACATTAATCTCCTATTTTGTTAATACAGCAACTGTCACATTTTCCTCTGAGGGACCAGTGAGTTCTGCTGGCTGCAGGAGAGACTAACTACTGTTTATTTAAATTTTACCTTCTTCCCAGAAGAGCTCAAAAGTGCAACCTGATATCAGACACTCAGCAGCACTTCATGTATTCAGATCTGCATGGCTTCCTATTAAGCCTCCCTACAATGTAAATACTTGCCTGGGGCAGGAACTTAGCAGATCCCAGCCCCAATATCCTGCCCTTGAGGAACTGAGGAGAGGGACAAAAATGGCCTCCCCTAGTCTCCTAGAGCATCACCCAGACGTGATAATCACATGTTTTTCAAACCTTGCCCTTCACGGGTATTGCCCCCAAAATCTCTCTTCTCCCCGTCCACTGTTATATACCCCATGCATGCTGCTTTGTTGTTTTGGGTTGTTGTTATGAAGGTGGGGATGTGCTTGTCATGTCTGGACATGTGCAATCTTCCACTCATGCTTAACTGCTGCTGGTGTAGTAGCCAGCATAAGGAGGCATGCCTGGACTTGTCTGGCAGGCCACCTAGCTGGAGCTTGAAGCCCAGAACAAAGGCAGGTAGGATCCTGGAGCCTGCCTGCGGCTTGGCCCCTGGGGGCAGCCAGCCAATCTGGAGCCTGGAGGTCATTTGAACTCACCAATCACATGGAGGCTGGAAGTGGCTTAGGTGTATATAGTTATGGCAGTTGCCCCATGTAAAGCATTCCTGTTGAGATGCAATAAACTGCTGCTTCTTGAAATCACTCTGCCTTCGCCTCTGCTGTGTTAAATCCACTATTTAACAGTGCTCCCCCATACACACACTGTAGGTTATTGTGTGCACTGACAGCAAGCAGCAGCAGCAGCACCATCCATATTTCAGTCTTGCCTTGCAGTACAAAGACAAGCAAAATAAAAACCCACATCCAGGTTGCCACAGAAATCAAGCAAATTTGCATTCATCACACATGAAAACAAATAGTTATATGCGTATATAAAGCATTATGCCGTCACAGTTCCTTTTGTCATCAGCAAGGGATTATTTTAAACTTCTCACCAGTACTGCTGTGATTCAAAAACACTCATTTCAATTTCCCTTCTCCTTCACGAGGATCAAATTAATGGTTCTTTATGTTTGTGCTGTTTCCTCACAACAAATGTTTCCTGTAAGCAATATGACCTGTCCAACAACAAATCAGTAGTCTACATAATGCCTATATTGTAAATAGAAATGTTCTATACTGTATATATAAAACATCATAGAAATAACGTAATAAAATCATACATAAAAAGTATACACATTGTAAACTAGTGTACAAAATGGATAACAGAAAACAGTAGCAAAAACGTTGATAATTAGGAGAATTCATAGAGAATGGTAATCTGCTATGATCAACTTT
Organism: Gekko japonicus; assembly: GCF_001447785.1. Classification (NCBI taxonomy): domain Eukaryota; kingdom Metazoa; phylum Chordata; class Lepidosauria; order Squamata; family Gekkonidae; genus Gekko; species Gekko japonicus. The sequence continues at coordinate 815,890 of NW_015170283.1, read as the reverse complement.
CACGCGAAAGACAAATAGAATTCCACACACATGAAAGAGAATACTCTATTAGTCTTGAAAAGCTGTTCTAGCCATTTTGGAAGAACTGGAATCCATTGTTTGAGATATGTGATTCATCAGAAGCAAACCAATTTACAGCTAATGTTTCAGTCCAGTTCAGTCCCGCTGGCTGTCCTATTTTATTTCTAGGAAAGTTTTTCAGTAAAATGCCAGGAAAGTATAAGACATGAAGATTTTATTTGGATGGCCTTCTGAACTCTCTTTTATTACACATTCAGGCTATGAAGAAATAAGCATAATGTGAAGTTTATACTCTATAGGTGTAGCATGTGCAGAATTAGACACGTGAATATGGAAGCAAACAGACAGGATTTCTCAGAATAGTTGCCTGGCATAGTACAATAATCCACAACTCATAACCAATGAGCACCGATTGTGAGAATGCACATTTTCTACACACTTTTGTGTATAATTCAGTTGCTTCCATATAGAAAGGGAGATCTGATGCCACAACAGCAGGAAGTTGATCAAGCACATGGCAGGCAACAGGATATGGCTGGCATGCCATGTACCATCCAGGTTGCAGCTGGCAATTTCATGGATCTAATCACTGGACTTTGACTTGGCAAGCCTCTCTTAATATTCCAGCCCAGTGATGAAGTCAGAGATAGCCTTGGGCAAGTCACGCCCATTCTGAGCATTGGCTACTTCTACCAAAGTATAAAAGGGAACATATAATGGGTGGTGATGAGGATGCCAGAACAACATGGGATTGGAACGATCTGCTGGATAGTGGTACCCCAATGGGGCTGACTGGAAGATGCCACCATAACATTTAATACCATCTTGTCTACTGAAAGCACTTTATTACTGTTCTTACTGTTTTATTGTTATAGTTATGATTTTAATGCTTTACTGGATTTTATATGTGGGCTTCTGCCCTCTTGTAAGCCGCCCTGAGCGGGGAGGGCGGGATAAAAATACCTAAATAAATAAAATAAATAAATAAATAAACTAAGGATCGCTGGAAGGTCGTTTTGGTCTCATAAGGAGAGAAATCGTTGAGCAATATTTATTTGCATGGCTGTGGTATGACTGGTAACTTTTGTGCGTGAAATTTTTCATTAGAAAACAATAAAGAAATGATTGATGTAGAAGGATTCAGTACTGATCACCTTGTGCTAACTCAGCACAACAGAACTGATCAAAACCTGAACATCAGTGCACTTATACCTGTTCTATCTTATTCTGTTAATACTGTGAAACTGTATACCTTCGCTGAACATGTGGAGCGAAAGCAGCCCAGATAAGTTTACTGCATATAAGAATGTCCTACTCTTTGACATACTTCACATGAGTTAACATATTCTTTGGTGTCCTTACTTATTCCAGGCCAATAAAATGCTGCAGTGATTTTAGCAAGCGTTCTCTTAAATCCAAGATGGCCAGACAGTGGCAGGTCATGGGCAAATCTTAGAACTTCTTTTCTAAAGGGCAGGGATCATGATAGAAAACCTGCTTTCCATAAGATTGACTGAAGCTGGGAACAGTGAATGTACACAAAGGACAGTAAGTGTGTAGGCCTGTTTGCATGATGGGGGAACTCTGTTTATGGTGAAACACACAGACCTTGGGATGTGATGCCACTCTCCCTGGGCCCCATGCATTCAGCATTCCCAGCCTGGCAGGGTAAGCAGGGCTTCTGTTCTTTAAATGCGGAAGCTCAACAAACACGGTTTGGGTCCCCAGGAGGAAGATCTCTGAGGTCACTCCTGCATTCCAGCCACTTCACGCTCCCTTCCCATACAGGAGAGGTTAAGTTTAAAATTAGGCTTTGTTGGATGTAACAGATTTTTCTTTCCTTTTTGTAAATAAAATTATTCACATTCACATTCCTGATTACTGTAACATCTTACTGTGTCGCATCTATCAGCGGCATGGGTCACCTTGCTCTTGCATACCAGATTTTTTGAATCATACAGATCCTTTCAATCAAAGGATATGGCAGGGAGTAAGGATGGCCCACGAGGAATTCTACTGGCATGAACGGGAGTCCTTTCCAAATCACATGTGCAATATCTGTGCCAGTCCTGAAACCTTGCTTTGCAAAAGGAATCCTGTGAGAGCTCCATACTTTGAAATTACAAGACTTCAGCATGGCACAAAAGTCAAATGTCGGTCACTGTATTCCCAGTCGTGTTGCTGAAGCTGAGGTCAGGCTCGATCGCTCCTTAAAGTGTAAAGAGCTGCTGTAAATATGTCAGTTTGAAATGCCATTTAAAATATCCTACTTACTACCTGTAGCAACTAAAAGGTGTAGAAAATTAAGCTGCAGCTTTTCCTCTCAATAATAATGGATCTTCACAAGCACACACAGGTCACAAGTATGATTTGCTAAAAATGGCTGGAGGGAATCGGAGACAGGGAATGAGGATATGGCAGGTTTGTTAAACAGTTGTTTCCCTTCTGTCGTTACAGGAAGAGAGGGGCTGCCTGTCAGGGATATTTCCCGGATCGGAATGAGGAGTGATAATATATTTACCATCCATCTAATTTTCCCAGATGACTCCCAACCTCAGTTGACACCCACAAATGTTAGGAGGATGGCCAACGAGCCACAATTCATACTGTGTGCCTGTTAGTCAGCTCTGCTTTGTTTACAGCAGCGTCTCTGTGACAGCAGTAGCTACATGGCCCTAGAAAAGAGGCTCACCAGTCAATACCAAGCATCCATGAAATGAAGAAAAACGATAGCATAACAAAGGAAATATTGGAGACTTTAGTGGTCAGGGGGAAATTCCAGTGAAACAAATAGTTGACACTCAGTTGTTTGGTTTTTGAAGTTTACCCTCAGTGCTGATCAAGAATTGATTTTAAACTTCCACACATCAACACACACACACAGTGTCTTCTTCATTCAGCATCATGTAATGTTAAAGACAAATCTAGATTCATTTACAAAAATGGAGAGTTTCACTGTATAGATGCTGAGGAACAAATTGTTGTAAGTTGTCGTAGATTTTCCAGGCTGTATGGCCATGGTCTTGGTACTGTAGGACCTGACGTTTCACCAGCAGCTGTGACTGGCATCCTCAGAGGTATCTCTGAGGATGCCAGCCACAGCTGCTGGCGAAACGTCAGGTCTTACAATGCCAAGACCACGACCATACAGACCGGAAAATCTACAACTACTAATGAACTCTGGCCATGAAAGCCTTCGACAACATAAGTTGCTATAACCCTCATCAGTAATAGCCATCTTCATTCACATTTAGAGAAACTTTGGTACAATCTAGACACTCTTGCTGGCCCACCCTTATCCGACTGGGAAAAAAGATTTCCCAGCTGTTCTCAGAAAGAAAGCAATATCACTTTCATTACGATGCAGATCATCCACCATGGCCAATAATGCTGTTTCAGTCCCAAATCCCAGCCCAAAACCAGATTATAATGGGTAAAGGTCAGATACCTCACCCAGAAATACCTGCAGTCACTTTGCCACAGCATGCTCAATTACCTTGCCCAAGAAGGGGAGACTGGACGCAAGTTGATAACTTACATTCCTGTTATCCAGTTACGGCTATTTTCAATCCTCTTATTTCACAAATGCTTACCAAGTCCTCATCCTCTGCATGGTTTCTCCATATAGAGAGTAAGATCTTGCATATAGGAGTTAGTTTTGGAGAGCTTCTTCATTTGTCAGATTTCAGTCCCAAATCCCAGCCCAAAACCAGATTATAATGGGTAAAGGTCAGATACCTCACCCAGAAATACCTGCAGTCACTTTGCCACAGCATGCTCAATTACCTTGCCCAAGAAGGGGAGACTGGACGCAAGTTGATAACTTACATTCCTGTTATCCAGTTACGGCTATTTTCAATCCTCTTATTTCACAAATGCTTACCAAGTCCTCATCCTCTGCATGGTTTCTCCATATAGAGAGTAAGATCTTGCATATAGGAGTTAGTTTTGGAGAGCTTCTTCATTTGTCAGAAAGTTCAGCCTTTCACTTGATTAAACAAAAACTCCTCGACATAGAATGACAAGAGCTGATTAGCATGGCTTCAGGTAGATGGTTCCCCTTGAAGGTAGGGTTTCCTCCCCAAGGGTTTATAGCAGAATATATTTTTTTCTGTGTAACCACTCCTCACTGTTGAAGAGCTTTTATGTTAGGCCATTTTAATTTGCTGCCTTCAGCTGTACTGGGAGGTAGGTTCTCTTAGACTCTTTATATGGATGGATTATTTCCTTGTAGTGTTGATGAAATTGAGAGTCTGGATCATATCCTTCTGCATTGTATCTTCTATTGTGATGTTTGATCATTATATCTCAAGCCTTTGTTGAGAAACCTAGTAAATCATTCTGATGAATGGAAGATATCTTATTTACTCTCTACTCGCTCCTTAGTAATTACGGAAATAGTGGCCAAATTTCTGTTTTTGGCTTCTAAGAGAAAGGAATGTATCATTAAGTGCATATGACTTTTGTATTTCCTTGCCTGTCAGTTTTAACACAATATGCCAATAAAGGTATGAGTGATTGATTGATTGATTGCCTAAAAAAGTCTAATCACAGCTACTTTTAGCATGATAGGAATGCTCCTTGTAAAAGGGATATGTTGGCCCCGGTCACACGGGCCAGATATCGCAGGGGGGAGGCGTGGCTAAATGCCCCAGAGGAAACTAATGTGTGGCTGCCCAAGCACATGTCACGGTCCCGTGGTTCGGAGGAAATGCCGATCAGACGGATATCCTGCAGCGCGGCACAGAAGCCGCGCCACGCGATCGCACTGGCAATTGCTCTTTGTGCACATGCGCTGTTGGGTGCTGTTGCGCAACCTGCAGAGACTAACAGCGGCGGGCGCTGGATGCCACGTAAGTCCACCAGGAACGCAATCAGACACCCGCCCTTGGCCCGTGGTTTCAGGAAACTAGTACCTCGTAGGTACTAGTTTTTAACTCTGCACCTTCGGCAGGGAGCCACAGGTTCGCCACGGGAGCACTGCACTTCCCAGATGTTGGGGTGAGATCACACCCAGAAAATCCGCAGGACTCCCGTGCCTCTCCCGCGGCAACTTTGCCGTGTGACTGGGGCCATTAATCATCTTTCCCAGAGGAATCTTCACCTTCTCCCAACATGATTTTATAGCGAGGATGGGCAAGGATCCAGTATGCAAGAAGTGGCCTTCACAACCCCAAGGATTCTGTCAACATCAGTCAGGAAAACCAATCTGAAACTATCCATAGAACCCTGACAAGAGTTTTTGACCTAGATATCCCCAGTAAAAAGAAATACTTCTTTACACAGCAAGTGATTAAAATGTGGAATTTGCTGCCAGAGGATGTAGAGATGATCACAGGAATAAACAGCTTTAAAAGGGGATTCAAAAGATTCATGGAGGAAAGGTCTATCAGTAGCTACAAGCCATGGTAACTAAAGGGAACCTCCATATTCAAAGGCATTCAACCCCTGAATATTAGTACCAGGAAGGAACATCAGGGGGAGGCCTTGGCATCTATGCCCTGTTTTTGATGCTCCAGAGGAACTGTCTGGCCACTGTGTGAGACAGGATGCTGGAACAGATAGACCATTGGACTGATTCAGCAGGGCTCTTCTTATGTTCAAAGGATCAAACTGGCATCTAAGTCAAACCAGATAAGAGAAACTTTATCAGCAAAGAATTGAGCAAAATCATCACAGATAATCTGCAAATCAGATTTTCAAGAGTGTTCGTCCCAGATGACATTAGGCCCTGAACCCCCCCTCAGTATTTTTTGCTGGACAAGGTTCAGACAATGCAACGGTAGCAGAAAATACCTCTTTGCTGCCATCACCCCAACCTCATAGTCCTCAGATGGACTCTATAGCATGTTCTGTCTGATTCATTACATGTTTTCCACCAATGGCACTCTAGTTGTTTCACCAACCTCTTCAAAGGGCCAGAGCTCTCCATGAGGAGGGGAGTGTGCCAAGGATCAACCCTGTAAGTAGCACCCAGCAAACCAGCACTCCATGCTAATAAAAGTCACTGTCCAAGCTTTCAAAAGTCCCCCTAGCCATCTGGAAACCAGTCTCTTGAGTCATACCACTCAAATGGATCCATCAGCCTTGCAGAGGGCGTTAGGCATCATGGTCTTTACCTTCAGTAGGTAATAATCTGATCTTGGCTATAAAATCAGCCCCTTACCAGTGCAGAAAAGAAGATGCAGCATCATTCTCAACACAACCTGGGACAGACGTGATTAACTTGTTGAGCTGGACTAGTCAAGGAGGCCTCCTCATGGCTGTTGAAGATGTGATCTGGGGTCTGCAACACCATCTCTGAGACCAAATTTGTCAGGAGAGTTGGGACTTTTACTGGCAAGTTAGATGAACAAGTACACCACCAGTATGCATAACCCATCTCTGGAACCCAACACAAGGTATATATGATTGAATTGGCCCTTGTCTGAACCCAGAATTTGTGGAAGGAGATAGCTACTCTTGCAGGAAGATAGCTACCACCACCCCATTCCCTAATTTGGGGTTGATGAAGGACCACATACCCAGTTGGGGCTAATTGTGACAAGCTGATGTTTGAGGCATTTGAACCCTCCAGCCAGACTTCTGTCACAGATGCCATGTAAGTACCTTAATCTCTGATGAAATCATGTATCAAAGAGATCTTATTATTTACAGGCCTGGCATTAACATCACCAGGGTCAAAGTGGAAAGACTAAGAGCCTGGTGCAAGCCAGGAGAAGGCAAGATAGTAAATACTCCATTCTCCTTATCTTGCAAGGTGGTTGGTAGCTTGGCAGTGAATCCCACACGCTAATTACAGCTCATACCTCTGGCTGAGCCTTGAGTTAAATAGCAGCACAGTACCTGAAAAAGGAGCTGCGGTGGCTCAAGTGGTTAAGACGCTGAACTGCAGGCTGTGGAAGGTTGGTAGTTTAGCAGTTCGAGACCCAGGTGCCGCACGATGGAGTGAGCTCCCTTCTCTAGTTCCAGCTCCTGCCAACCTAACAGTTCGAAAGCAAGAAATTGCAAGTAGATAAATAGGTACCACTTCGGTGGGAAGGTAACAGTGTTCCGTGCGCCTTGGTGTTTAGTCATGCCAGCCACATGACCATGGAAACATCTTCGGACCGGGCTGGCTCTTCGGCTTTGAAACGGAGATGAGCACCGCAACCCTAGAGTCGGATTAGACTGACTTTCGAGCAAGGGAACCTTTACCTTTACCTGAAAAAGGTAGGCCAAAATGAGCCAGCAGAAATGGAATTAAAAGCTATAAATGTTAGAAAGTTAGCCACCTGTTTCAGGAACTGCCAGCTGCCTCTGGTGTCTAAAGGCCTAAAGGAGAAACTGAATCCCAAAATGCCTCTTCAGCCTCTGTACATGTCTTACATATATGTGGCTAGCCTGAAAATCACATGAAAAGGATCTAATATGCATTTGTAAATGTGTAATAGATATAGGCCCTGACCTGGGTAGCCCAATCTCATCAGATCCCAGAAGCTAAGCAGAGTCAGTCCTGATCAGTACTTGGAAGGGAGACCACCAAAGAATACCAGGTTTGTGACGTGCAGGCAGGCAATGGCAAACCACCTTTGAACATCTCTTGCCTTGAAAGAGGTCAACATAAGTCAGTTGTGACTTGATGGCAAAAAAAAAAAATGGATATGGAGCTAAGCACTGAAGGGAACCCATTCAAAATATGATTTGATTTGTAGTTCAGCCACAAATATGATTTGAATAAATTCTTACCACTACATGCATATGTACAAATATACTTCTGATCTGAAATATATTTAAAAGCAGCGCTTTCCAGATCAGAAAAACAATGAAAGAAACTAAGTATGGCGGGTTAGGGTGAGGGATAGTCCTAGCTAGGGATAGGCATAAACCAAACTATGAAGCAAAATTCTTCATGAATTCTGCCCTGTTTATGGTTCATAACGGATCTACTACCATGAACTTCCATGAACTTTTAAAGCAGTTTGCAGTGATTTGTGGATAGAGCAGAAAGCTGCAAAAACAGCTGTTTCGGGCTGTCTTGTGCAATCCTTTTAAACTAAAGGGACTGCACAAGATAGCCTGAGAAACAGCTTAGCAGCGGGGAGCTCCCTGCCGCTCAGCTGTTTTGGGGCTGTCTGCAAATCCCATTGAAAGAGACTGTCATCCCTTTCAATGGGGTTTTCAGGGCCACGAACTGGTTCAGTTTGCAAATGAACCTCCTGGTTTGATTTAGTTTGTGGTTCAGCCACAAACCATAAACCAACACGAACTGCATTTTTCCATTTCATGCCTTTCCATAGTCCTAGTAAGTGCAAAGTTTCAAAACTCAACAAGCAATTCATCCATACATTCCACATGAAATTCATCAGTGTTCTGTTGCTAAATCCCCCTTGCATGAATCTTAACAATGTCTTCTCTAGTCTTCTCAATGAGATGCCATTGAAGCTTAACATCAAAACTCCCACCCACCTACTAAGTGACTGCAATTTCAGAAGAGAAAATCATTGCAGCAATGTAGCCTAAAACCATTTTGGTTAAAATTTCATTTTAAAACCTTGGTATAGTGTCACCCTCCAATCACCATGATCCATATGTATTTACAAGCAGTATCATGACTGAGCTTTCCTGAACTCCTGCAGCATATTTGGAATGCTTGTAAATTCTCCTACAATTGATAGTACACATAGAGGACTTAAAAAAAAAAAAAAAGGTAAATATCACTTCCACAGTGCAAGTTCTTTGCTTTTGCTTTGCTTTGCTTTCCTGTCTGAGTGCCCATTAGGAGATTATCATCAGCTTTTACAAGAATTTCGGAATGGTTCCACTGGGAAATCCAACTGCTGTTCCTATTGCACCCTCAATTAAACTCTCTTACCGTGACTCAGACTTCACAAAAATAGATGTCTAGCGATAGGTGAATGTTAGGAGATATTAACTGAGTGGAACTAAGCTGAGCGTTTATTTTAAGGAGCTACTTGAACATGTCAATCTAGTTTTTAGTGCCTTGTTACCTATAAAGTGGAATGGTTTAAAGACAGTTTACTTTCAATGAAGTAAGTTGTTTGTCAAATACATAGACTGGGTGGCTGGTCCCTGCCTACTATATCTATGCATTCTTTATCACTTAAGTTAACTATAAAATGCCAATTTAAATATACTTTGGAAGCATTGAAGTTTGCAGAGACATACATTTGTGTACAAAAAGACATTTGCTTGGCTATAATCCTAGATGAGTTTGAATGTACATGTGTCATGATCTGTGTAGGATTGGGAGACGGGGCCTGGTGCGGCCTAGGCCAGGAGAGACCTGTGTGGGATTGGGAAGCAGACAGCCTACAATCCCCACAATGCTTAGCAACGGTTGTAGCCAACCTGTGTCCAGGAATTCTATGAGGAGATGGGGACTTAAGCTTTGTGGGCCATGAAATTGTGTTCTTTCTCTTCTGCGGTCTTGTCTCTTACAGAGCTAAACTGAGGGGACAGTCTGGTCTGACGAAAAGATCCCTTACTTCGGACAGAGTGAGTACAGGCAGGAGGCCTAGTATAAGAGGGCTGTGGGCCTTGAAATAGTAACTAGTTAAGTGAAATAGGTAGTCACGTTAGATTTGATTATTTTGCCTTTAAACACTGTTATATATTTTAAGCACCTTGTCTTGTTATCAATGCCCCATTACTGTATTAATAAACTCTTTGTTTTATGTTCTCTGCCTGGTCATCATGCCTATATTTTCTCAGCTTAAAAGGGGCATTTTGGTTGGACTTGGGAGGGTACTCTGGGCCTTCCCAAGGGACCCTAAGTCCAGAGTGGTGGCAGATGAAGGTGGCAACCCGCTGGGGGTCATGTCAACATGGTATGTAAAGGTTCAGAAGGAAATGATTACACCAGAAATAACCAGAACGATATATATCTCAGCCTTTTAAAAATAAATATAGGTAAAACTACAAATACCTATCAAACAATTTGGTTAAATAAATCACAATACCAAAAAAATGTCTCTAGACTGATATTGTCAGATCTTGGAAGCTAAGCAGGGTCAGCCCTGGCTAGTATTTGGATGGGATTCCTCCAAAAAATATCAGGGTCATAACATAGAGGCAGGCAATGGCAAACCACCTTGGAACATCTGTACTCATGAAAACCATACAGGGTCACCATAAGTCAGCTGTGACTTCATGGCAAAAAAAGTACAGTAAACACAGTTATTTCAATGATTGTTCCAAAACATGATAAAAAGGGCTTTCTTCTTTAATAATTCATTACAGTTTCTACTCCAACTTGTGTTACAATGGTCGGTTTGCCCATTTCAAAGACTTTGACCAATTCAGAAACTAGGCTGGCTCCCAATTATATTTTCTAAAAATTCAAGGAAAGTGTAAAACTTTGAGTAGATCTGCATAGATCTACTGCTTTTCTATTAAAAGAAATTTGTAAAGATAATTCACTTTCATTTCACCACCAATGGACATACTTACTTAACACACACAGCCTTTATTGGCATAACAAGGTAAGATACAACAAAACACTTGAGCGAGATTTGAGGGGAAAATAAAAAACAGTCTACAGAAATTCTCCAAAACACACCAACTGACATAGTAAACTTGAGGGATCTGATGGTCTTGTAGATCCATGGAAATAAGAACTCGCTAAAGACATAATATGGTATTCTTCTGGTATATGTCATGGGCCATAATCTTGCTTTTGAAATGGCATAAGAACATGACAAGAACATAAGAGAAGCCGTGCTGGATCAGACCAATGGCCCATCCAGTTCAACACTCTGTGTCACTCAGTGGCCAAAACCCAATTGTCATCAGGAGGTCCACCAGTGAGGCCAGAAGCACTCCAATGAATGAATGACCCCCAAACATCCTATCATTACAGTCTTGCTCGGGTCTTACAAACAGAAGGCTGTGGCTTTCTTTATTAAGTCAATCCATCTCATGTTGGGTCTTTCTCTTTTGCTACTGCCTTACATTTTCCCTAGCATTATTGTCTTTCTCAGTGAGTCTTGTCATCTCATGAGGCGACCAAAGTACAATAGCCTTATTTTGGTCATTTTAAGGGATGGGCATGAACCATCTCATGAACAAGAGTTTATGAAAAATTTTGGGCGATTCGTGGTTTGCTAAATGATGTTTGTGGTAGGACTGGCACGAACATTCTACAAACTTTAATGCTGTTCGTGGTGGTTCGTGAATAGATACATATCCAGACAATCTCTGCTCAATTAAACTGTTTACAAAACTTCAAAGGGAGGGTGGAATTCTTCAGCCTTGGAAACACCTAGTAGCCCTCCAAAGCTTAACAGGCACTGCTGGCTGCCAATAACAGAGTTCTCATGGGACCAGAATGCTATATATCATCTTAGCCTCTCAGCTGTTGGCTGCTAGACAGAGAGGTAGGGAACTTGTTAAAAGCAGAGCACATTCATTTATTCCTGATTGTGAACACCTTCACCCTGCTGGGGTTTGGGTGTTAGGTGGACTCAGGGCTCTGAGCCACCCTGTCTTTCTGCTCATGCCAAATGTCTCTGTTGAGGACCCACATTTTATACCCTCCTGATTGTGAACTCTTTCCCCTGCTGGGGTTTGGGTGTTAGGTGGACTCAGGGCTCATGACCACATGAGAGAGGTTGGGCCAGATGACAGCCTTGCATGACCTACTCTAGGGGATTGGTGTCAGTGGGTTCAGGAGACTTGGTGAGGTACTCCCTCACCATCACCTCTGCCGAATCCTCTGACACCTGGCCTCCCTGCCACTGCTGACCTCCTAGTTCACTACTGACAACCAGTAGTGGGGCTTCTTCCTGGTTGGGCTCCCTGGTTAGCCTCCTCCTATACAGCCTCTTCCACCCACTGTTTCTCTGGCCATATCTGTTGGCCTGTGGCCTCCACACTTCTTTGCAGAGCTCATGCTTCCATTGCAAGAGCTCTGCATTCATGAAAGTAATGTTGCCTGTTATCCGAGTGTCACAGATAAAGGCCACCTTGTACTTCCCTTCCTTGCAGAGAGGATGCACCTTGTGGTGATGCTCACCTGCAACCTCTTTGCCAAGGCCCTGACCCATGGGAGAACAGGCATCCCCTCAGGGCCCGGCTCCAGTGTGGAGGCCATCAGGGGGATGACTTGCTTCAGGCTGGCCATATAGGTGCACAGCACATTGGTGGTGTCCTAGAAGGGCTTGTGGACACACACCATTTGGGAGAGGATCAGCCAGTTGTTGGAGCTGACGCTAGTTCCTCTTCCCCATGCAGGAGATGACATCCTGCACCACACTCTTCTGCTCCACCAAACACGTAATCACTGTGTAGGCGGAGCTCCTCATCCCCTTCTCCCTACCTCTTGTACAGCAGATGGGCAGACTTGATGCTGCACAAGAAGTCGGCAGTCAGGCACTGGCAGATCTTCAGCAAGGACTGCATCACAAGGGGGGCAGCATCCCAGGTGGCCTCGATAGTGCTCCCCAGCCCCAGAGCATCCTTTACTACCAACTGAAGTGTATGTGCCAGGCAGATGATGCCCTTGAGGGGCACAGCCTTCACCTCTGCCAGCATGTTGATGCTGGCATCCATGACCACGTAGCCATGGAAAATATTCCCACTGCCCACCCACTCTTTCAGGCTACTCTGTATCACACAGTGGCAATATTTTGCCCCGTATGGTCTGCATCCATCCCCTGCACATGGAGCAGAACAATGCTGAAGCCTGATGGCAGGACTGTCCCCTCCTGGGGCCTTGGCCGACAGTCCTGCTGGCTGCTCCAGAGGTCTGTTGTGAAGTGCATGGTTCTATCTAGTGCTCTGGAGAGCTGAGCCTTGACCATCGCTGCTGCAGCTGGTGAAAGGCTACATTCTCCATGAGGGAGAAGAATTGGCCAGCCATAGCAATCATCTCGCCGATGAGACAAGTGATTGCTTCCTGGCCCTCCACATAGCCCTTCTGACCTCTTGGAGGGTGGCCCACCTTGATGTCCCACCCATAGCAGCCAGAGTGAAGGGAGCCTTTCTTGGAGGGGCCTCCTGCTCCACCTCCACTTATCTGCTGAGACAGAATAGGCCTCTTCTTCATCTCACTGGCCACTACTATTTCCTCTGGTGGCAACATAGTTGGGTCATGGTGCACCCTCTGCAGGTGCCTGCAGAGGGCAGAGGAGGACAAGTGTTGGGGGACTGCACCCCTCCAGACATGGGGGTGGCACACCTGGCACTCTGCCATACAAGGGTAACTGGGGAGGGTACAAAAATGGTTTCCAAACTGTGGGCTATCACCCACCCTCTTAATCACTGCTGTCAGAGTCCTCCTCTCCTGAAAGTGTTAGCAACCACTAGTATCTGGGCAGGGACAACAACTCTTTTGCCTCTGTGGAGACAGGAACACATCAGGGGAAGGAGGCTCTAAGACCCCTGGTGATGCCCTGCTAAGGCTGGGTTCCAGTGGGCTGGCAGGATGGGTTTGGTGCCCTGGGACAGGGGGCTGTGGTACACAGGGAGGGGAGGATGTCTTCCCCCTACAACATGCACTCTTTGCACCCACTTTCACCTTCATGGCACACAGAGAAGCAGGCAGCAGAGTGAGGTTCCCTGTGTGTTTGGTGTGTGTAGCTTGCAGGGGATCCATTCTATACACTTTTGAACCTGTGCCTGACATTCCCCCTAAAAGCACTTTCCTGGCTTGCCCTTAGTCCTATTGGGTTTGCACTGTCACAGTGGCACTGGTTCTGCTGGGCACATTGTACTGGTTCTGCTGGACTTGCAAAAATGCCCCCCCCCATCTGCAGTTTTTACTGCAGAGATTCTCTGGGACTTTGATTCTGTTCTGCAAGGCCAGTTTGGTGTAGTGGTTAAGAGTGGCTGGGCTCTAATCTGGAAAACTGGGTTTGATTCTCCACTCCTCCATATGAAGCCAGCTGGGTGACTTTGGGTGAGTCACAGCTCTCTCAGAGCTCTCTCAGCCCCACCTACCTCACAGGGTGTCTGTTGTGGGGAGGGGAAGGGAAGGTGATTGTAAGCCACTCTGAGATTCCTTTCCATAGTGAAGGGCAGGGTATAAAACCAACTCTTCTTCTTCTTTGGGGGTGCTGTAACTTGGACCCCATAAATCCAATCCTCACCAAACTTAGAGGGCAGGTAGTGAAGAGTCAGCCAGAGATCCCCTGCAAGTTTGGTGTCTATAGCACACCAGGGGTGTTCTACTGCAGCACAAATCAAACTGATTCATTTAGTGTCTAAAAGTTCATGATGTTTCTTGTTTCACGTACCGGGCATGCCACAAACCACACACCAAACTGCATTTTCTCAGTTTGTGCCCATCCCTAGTCATTTTAGCTTCTAGGGGGAATTTAGGTTTGATTTAATCAAGAACCCATTCATTTGTCTTTTAGGCAGTCCATGGTATCCATAAAACTCTCCTCTAATACCAAGTTTTAAATCAAGCAATTTTCTTCCTTGTTAGTTTACTTTCTTGTTCAACTTTCACACCCATACATAGTAACAGGGAATACCATAGTATGAATTATCTTGATCTTGGTCTCCAGCGACACTTCCTTACACGTAAAGATCTTTCCTAGCTCCTTTCAGGCTGCCCTTCCAAATCGCAATCTCCTTCTGATTTCTTGATTGCAGTCTCCCTTTTGGTTGATGAACTTGAGAGAGAAAAATTAAGAGATTAAACTACAAAACAGAGGAGCATGGTCAAATAGAATTGTTCTTTCTAAATGTTCATTTGATACCCTCATATCCATGTCACCTTATTCGATTGAAGTAGGCATGTTAGTCTGTTGCAGCCAAAACCTGAAAGGATTATGATTTGGTGGCACCCTGAAGACAATTGCTATTTTTAATATACCTTAATATACAATTACTTGAAAGAATAAATAACTAGAATTGGATTAAGCCAAGTACTTTGTACTCTACCATAAATTAACAAACAATTCAGGATTTTTTCCCTTCTACACAGAAAGAAAAGTAGCCATCAAATAGTAGAAAGACTGTCTTTGTAGAATACAGTCTATTTGGCCTGTCTCTACAGCTCCAAGATAGAATTTCCCTTATCACCTCCTTCTAGTTACCTTATCATCTCCTGGCTCTCTCACTGGCAGCACTCACAGCCACTGTAATGCCTCAATTAATCAAATCATATAAATGAAAGACAGAAGATAATATAATAAAGGACAACAGCTGGCTTAAATTAAGCTTCACCTTCACCACTACAGTTCAAGATAACATTTTAGAATGCCAGACAGCCTTCTTCCGCATCATTCTGACTTATCAGGTACTACTCTGGGTATAATGTAGGCTCTCCACTTCAGTCAACATGATAAGGACTTGCCGAAGTCCTTGTGTACAACCACACAACATTATGTTATTATTACAAGATGCAATTTACACTGACAGCTGTCAATCAAATTCCACTATGATATAAATGTGCATGGGCCTCACTGATTAACTCACTCATTAACAGGGATAACAGAACAGTTAGGATACTTCCTGATAGGCTAAAGATCAGAAAATTGAAACACATGTGGCAAGACACACCAATTCCTAGACAAATGTGAACTGAAAGGGACTCAAAAGTGCACCACAAGATGTTTAAGATATTTTCAGGCCATAGAGGAAACTTGAATGCTGGATATTATGAAGTCACATTAGGTACTAGAAGAATTTGAAAGGGAGATATTTGTTAGTATCTCCCTTGAAGAGGGGGAGCATGAAGTATACCCTGAATAGTTAATATACTTCCACCGCAGCCCAAAACCTGGCATTTGGCACTCACATAGCTGAATATACTGATTCCTAGAAAAGTGAAAGAGGCATTCAGTAGCCACTCCCTAGTCACAGGGTACAAGGGACATATTTATTTATTTATTTTATTTAACTCATTTGTAGCCTGCCTTTCTCCCCGGTGGGGACCCAAGTGGCTTACATCGTTCTCTCCTCCATTTTATCCTCACAACAACCCTGTGAGGAAGGTTAGGCTGAAAGGTTGAGACTGGTCCAAGGTCACCCAGAGAGCTTCCATGGCACAAGCTGGGATTTGAAACCAGGTCTCCGACACACTGGTCTAACACTCGTAACCACTACATCACACCAGCTCTCATATTTCCTGCAGGGATGTCAAAAGCCATCTGGGGGCCTAAACATCATATGAACATTAATCACGCTGCTTGGCCATCTCCATGAGCTTTCAGAGTGACCAGAACACCCAGAATTTTGTTCTCCTAGTCTTCTGGTCTTGGCAGCTCTGATCCCCTGATCCCCCTTATAGCAAACATAGCCCTTGTTTTGTGTCAGCTTTGCAGCTGTTGCAGAAGGGTGACTTACGTTCAGTTTTGCTACTGATTATGTAAGGGACTCAAAGTAATGAAAAGATGGGTCCCAAATCAGAAGACGTAGATGGATCTGGTTTCTTTATCTATATATCTAATAGCCAAGTTGCCCCCTGGGGTGCGGATACTTATTTCCGCACATCAGGGGCACCTGGGGGGGAGGGAGATGTTTGTGCACACTTGGGGAAGTCCCCAGGTGTGCACAAAAATCTGAAAC
>NW_015170283.1:787679-798365 GCF_001447785.1 Gekko japonicus | reverse complement strand
CGGGGGAGCCCCGGTGGCTAAAAGCCACTCGGGCCTCGCCCCCTGAGCCGGGGGGGAGGAGGCAGGGGGGAGACCGGCGAGGCCCGGTGGCTACAAGCTGTTTGGGCCTCGCTTCAGAGCCGGGGGGAGGAGGCGGGGGGAGACCGGCGAGGCCCGGTAGCTACAAGCCGCTCGGGCCTTGCTTTGGAGCTGGGGGGAGGAGGCAGGGGGAGATCATTCCTCCTCCGCCTGCTCTGCGTGGAGCTCCCCCCCACGAGTATCGCGGGTCCCGCCTCTTGTACATTCTAAAGTGCCCTGATCTTGTAGACCAGGGGTGTCGAACTCATTTGTTATGAGGGCCAGATCTGACATAAATGAGACCTTGTTGGGCCAGGCGATGTGTGTCATAAAATGTAATGCCAGGTAATAGAGATATAAACTTTATAAAGGACACAAACACAAAGGGTTTTTTTTAGCTTAAAATAAAAACATGCTTAAAACATTAGTGCTCTTGCAATATTTTGTTTATTTAACAGTGTCTGATAACTGACACCTCTTGCTCTGAATTATTGCATCAAAATGTCTGTGCTGTTGCAATCTTGAGTATGCTGTTCAGGTGTGCATCTGTAAGCTGCAAACCTATGATAATGTAGTAGCAGCAGAACTGGAAGAAGAAGCAGAAGACAGCCAGTTCCACTGCGGTCCTGATAGAAGCCCTTCGGGGGCCTGATCCGGCCCCCGGGCCGCATGTTTGACACCCATGTTGTGGACAGTTTATTATTTTAAAATCAGTATTTTACAGCTAAGTTAGAAGTATCTACTACAGTATTCTCACAGCATAGTATCCCCAATGGTTACAGTGCTGTCAGGTTTCCCAGAAAGCTAAATTTTAGTACATACCAAGACACATGAATTGCTACAAAAATCTCAGATGGGACATTTTCATGCCTAACTAGAACTTAAAACTGGAAATTTACCTCATAAGACAGTTTAGCACTTCAAGTCACAGCTGGTTAGTCCATGGATGGATTGCTGGACCGCTGGAGATCTGCTGCTCTTTGGACTTCCACTGACAGCCAGGAACAATAATGTGAACCACTGTTTGAGGGCAGTAAGGGCCTAGATGAGGGTCAATAAACTGAAGCTCAGTCAAAACATCAAAGTCCATTTGATCAGAAATAATGCTGATTGATCTTTAAGGACACCACTAGTTCTGGAAAGGGTTGCAGGTTTGCTGTTTTGGTGTGGTCCCTGACCTGGGCCTACAGATGGAAGCCTGGGTATCCTCTGGTACATAGCCCTGTTTCAGTCAAGTCCATTGGCCCTTGTGTATACATGATTTTGGAATTTTTACGTGAGGTGTGATTGGGCCTCTATATGTTTTATAATCCTTTACAAATAAATACATGTCTTTTTATATATTATTTATATATTAAGTTTTATACATTAAGTTTTCAGGTTCTTGATCAGCCAGCCCTGTAGCCAGGATTTTTTTTCCTGGGAGGGGGCTCAGGGGCCCTGGGGAGGGTGCTAATGAAATTAAATTTAACCCCCCTGCCTGCCTGCCTTGCCCAGACCTGCGTTGATCCTCCTCTCCATGGACTAGGGGACTTCCCAGCCACTCTGGATGACCCCACGCCAGGCAGTCCTACCTACTTCTTCCTGAGGCACGCCTCTGCATGAGGCAGGGTATGATTACCCACAAACTGAGTTTGCCAGCCCTGGCCCTTGGCCTTCCATCCAGCTGGCGGGAACTCTGGAGGCTAAGGTGGGCGATCCTGTGGGCCAGCCCCAGTAGAGGTCAGCAAGCACCATCCTGCACACTCTTCACCTTCCACTCACTCCCCCCCCCCCAGGCTGCAGGTAAGAAGAGGCACCTACAGAGCCTCATGTGGCCTGCAGGGTGGGGGGAGCTTGAGCCATGCCATGCTGCCAAGCCAGCCCAAAGCTATTTCTGTAACCCTCGTTCCTTCCACTCACCCCTCACCAGCTCTTCTTGCTGCTGGAGCTCTGCATAATCAATAGGGGGCTCTGCCCCCAAAGCCCCAACACTGGCTACAGCCCTGGTTTCAGTTATTGTGCCAGCTCTGGCTGTTATTTGATCAACAGGATTTGCCCACAGTTATCTGTGTTTTTATCACAGTGAAACTGGAGTTCTGCAATGTACTCTTCATGGATCTGCCTTTGAAGAATGTTTGGAAATTTCAGTTGGTTCAGAACGCAGTAGTTAGACTGCAAAAAAGTATGAAGTACCAATAATCTCTTCTGTATTGGAAAAAGTGCTGTAGCAGGGTACTCTTGATCATTCCTAGGTGTCTGCATGATAGGGTTGCCAAGTCGATCGGACTCACCGGCGGGGGAGCGTCGCTGGGGTCCGGGAGCTGCTGCCGGATGCGCATAGAGTTTTCCTTCCGACGATTGGGGCCACGCCCCCAACGTGATCTACGTGGTTGCGTCACTTCCTGTGACACAGCCATGCTGCGCTTCGGGGGGAGGGGTTCCCCCCGGGGCCCGATTCCACGGCGGCGGAAATCGGGCCTCCAAAGCGGGGGTTTACCCGCCACCCGCCCCCACTTGGCAGCCCTACTGCATGAGCTTTGGGATGACCTGATGCTTCAGTAAAGGTGATGGATGCAGCATGACCAAAGAGCTAGAACAACATAGATTTTTTTTTTTGGTCATCAAGTCACAACTAACTTATGGCAACCCCTCATGGGGTTTTCAAGACAAGAGACATTCAGAGGTGCTTTACCATTGCCTGCCTCTGTAGAGTAACCCCGGACTTCCTTGGTGATGTCCCATCCAACTACTAACCAGGGCTAGGGCTGCCAGTCTCCAGGATATAGAGATGAGTTTCTCTAGAGAAAATGGCCACTTTAGAAGGTAGACTCTATGGGCATTATATTCCATTGAGGCCCCTCCCCACACCAAACCCCACACTCCTGAGGCTCCAAAGTTGCTATGGTGTTCTAATTGAAACTGCTATTAATACAATCTCACATTCTGGCTGGGAAATACTGTCAACATTTGCAGGACTATTATTGTATTTTATATAGTCCATCAGTGCACACAGCAATATTAAAGAATAACATAAGCAAAAGGGGGGGGGGTAGTGTTCTGTTGGAACGCCTGCTGAGAAGACAAAACAGCAGGGCAGCAATCTAGAATGGATTGGAGCTGACACAGTGAATAGAAAAACAATTATTTGAGTTTTCCTGTCAACTCATGACAGAGAAATCCTCAGGAAAACCTTCTTCACCTGCCATCAGTAGCACTTTCAACTTAATAATAGCTAGAAGATTTCCTCTGTGTTCTGAAATTAAACTCTCTATACATACCAAATAAATGTTCAAGACATTTAAAGAAACAGCCAGAAAAGAGGGGGAGGGGGGAGACACAACCATGCTGGCACAGTATTTTTTGAAATAGGTGAACAAATGTTACGTTTACTAAAGGAAAAGGCAATAACTGGATTATAAGAATCTGATTTGTCTTTGTGACAAAGGACAAATTAAATGTAAACCGCAAGATTTTTATTTGTTTCTGAATGCACAACCTATTTTTCTTTGTTTAAAACCCAGGTGGTTAGGAAGATGTACCCTAGAAATATAGTTTGCAATTACCTCATTAATGACAACTTTAAATATATATTTACTGGTATTTTATAAAAGTAATTACGAACATGGAACCAGAAATGTTAATGACAACTTTAAAATAACCATAAATTTATTATAATCATTCTGATTTAAAAAAAAAAACCCACAACACAATTCTTCACACCATGATTTGGTTTTTATAAATGTCCTTGGGTATGGCAGGAGAGAATTAAGTTAATTTCTTCTCTGAGCCTCAGGGCTATTTCATATGTTGCATATTTTTTACATAGAGTAAAATCTCCTTGTCAAGGAAAAGAAACTATACACCACCATGTATGAAGCACAGTACAAATGCTCATTTTTCTGAGAGAAGCTGAACAGAGCTGCTCTGTTTCTCCCATAGAAAGCATGTTAGTGAACAATGGATGCTGAAAGGGGGCATTTCAAGGTGCAGGATCAGCTGGTTCACAGACTAAACTGAATTCTCCTGACGGAACTCCTGGCCACGACAATGCTTGAACAGCCTCCCAGATTTTTCACTTAACTAGTTATTGCAGTACTGTTCAACAGCAGTCTCTGCCCTTATATGGTCTTACACACATATAAAAGGAACAGTTTATATTTTCTAGCCTGTAGGTGGGCTCCTGCATTTGACAATGTACGTAGTCTTTCCAAAACCCTATTGCAAATACTGAGCTAGAACCCTCTATCAAACTCCACCATTCGAGGGTTAACAGCAAAGAACATTTATGTTGTTGGAATGGTTCTTCTATGCAACATAATTCTTCCCATCAAGTGGTGTTTTTTTTTTTAAGAGAACCATGTTAACAACCATAAGAAGCCAAACCTTTCCCTTTTTTGTTTGTTGGATTTCACATCTACCTCTAAAAAGCTGTGCTACTCTCCAGATTGCCTTGCATTTGGACGTTGCTTGAATGGAAATATTTTGCTTAAGATCAAACAAGGGGTCAGTGCAGCGATGGAAATGTTTTAAACAGTGAGTCAGTTGCTGTACAGTTGCAGGCCCTTACAGGGAATCCTTTCTGAGTCATGACGACAGTTTTCAGACATCATGTTGACCTTATAGCAAAGCAGTGGTAAACCCCCCCCCCATGATAGACATTTCAGTGATGTCATCCATTTATTTGCGAAAGCAATTCAAATGCCTTCTCAATCTGGTAGTAAATATTGGGCTGAAAATAAGAACTGTGGTTTGGACTTTAATACGCCAGCAATGATTATAATGCTGTACAAGGACATGCAGACATGGAACGGTGAATACAAATCATAGTTAACCTTCTTCAAACTTGGATCCAGGCTGGTGTTTCCACAGGCACAGAACATGACTCTCCTACCGACATGCTCCACAGCAGACCACAGTGCCCCCTGAAATCCTGTTCCTGGGGGACGGAACGCCCAGGAACAGGATTTCAAGGGACATTCAGGGCTGCTGCAGGAAGAAGGTGGGGAAATCATGCTTGGTGGGCAGAGATCCTCACACCCTCAGATACTCTAGCCTGGGTTCAAGCCTCAGGATGTCTTAGCCCTTCTGCACCATGTCAGGTTTTTTTTAAAAACAACAACAACAGTGTAACTGCCATGGCTTCCTTCCAAAAAAATCCTGGGAAGGGAACTCTACTTTGGTAAGGTTTTGAGAATTCTGAGTCCTCCCAGAGTCAATCCCAGGATTCCCTAGGACAGTGATGGCAAACCTTTTAGTGACTGAGTGCCCAAACTGCGACCCAAAACCCACTTATTTATCGCAAAGTGCCAACACGGCCATTTAACCTGAATACTGAGGTTTTACTTTAGAAAAAACAACTCATACATTAATTTAAGATGATCCAAACAAAGGCCCCGGTCACACGGCAAAGTTGCCCCAGGAGAGGCACGGGAGTCCCGCGGATTTTCCGGGCACGATCTCACCTCAACATCTGGGAAGCGCAGTGCTCCCGTGGCGAACCCGTGGCTCCCCGCCGAAGGTGCGGAGTTAAAAACTAGTACCTACGAAATACTAGTTTCTGGAGACCGCGGGGCAAGGGCGGGCGTCTGACCGCATTTCCAGTGGACTTCCATGACATCCGGCACTCACCCATGTCCCGTCGCAAAGAAGGGGTTTTTTCCCCAAGTCTCCACAGGATGCACACAAGCACCCAATGGAGCATGCGCACAAACAGGAAGCGGCGTTTGCCACAGGAGCCGCACGGCGAGAGTGCCGGTTTGAACGCGCCGTGCTGCTTCTTTGCCGCGCTGCGGACTAGCCGTCTGATCTGCACCTGACACCTACCCACGGGACCTCCAAAGGACTTCTGATCGGGCTGCCGCACGTTATTTTCCTCCAGGGCAATTAGTCATGCCTCCCCCCTGCATTTTCTGGTCCGTGTGACTGGGGCCAAAGTAAGGAAAGCAATCCCAAATGCTTTCATTTACTTTAAATTATTTGGCAGAGAATTCGACACTTTAACGATGGTCTGAGCCTGGCTGGGGCAATGGCACGCGTGCCCACAGAGAGGGCTCTGAATGCCACCTCTGGCACCCGTGCCATAGGTTTGCCACCACTGCCCTAGGGAGAAGGCACACAATCATGTGAGGTTGCCTTGTACCGAACTGGACCCTTGGTTTGTCAAAGTCAGCGGCTCTCCAAGGTCTCAAGTGGAAGTCTGTGACCTGATACTTAACTGGAGACACCAGGGATTGAACCTGAGACCTTCTGCAAGCCCAAGCAGATGCTCTAACACTGAGTCGCAGCTCCTCCCCAATCAGTTACTATTAAACTGATTTGAGGGTCATAATAGATGAGATGGTCATGGATATCCATTTGTCTTTGAAAGGACAAATTACAGCCCTGATTCAGATGCAGGGAGGAATGCAGGGGTATAAAATCTTCCACTCATACATACTTTCATTAGTCAAAATTGCCCCTGCGTGCTATTGATGCTTCTGTGAAGTAACTACTACATGGTTCAGTCCAACTTTAACTATGCCAGGTTGATGGAAATAAGATGTGTTTAGAAATGACCCCTAATATGAAGGTGCCACTTCACACAAGAGGCCAATGATATGGAGAGGCTCCCATGCAGTTCAAAGAAACAGTGTGCTTTCAGACTAGACCAGGGTTTAAGATTTCCAACTTCAGGTTGAGAAACTCCTGGGTATTTGGGGGAGCAGTTTGGGGAGGGTGGAATTTGGTGGAAACGAGGAATGTCAGCTGGGTATAATGCCACTGAGTTCGCCTTTCAAAGCAGTCATTTTCTCCAGGGGAACTGATCTCTGTATGACCATATAAAGCCACCTTATACTGAACCAGAACATTGGTCCATTAATGTCAGTATTGCCTACTCAGACTGGCAACAGCTCTCCAGGATCTTAGGCAGTGGTCTTTCAAATCCCCTACTGTCTTGCCCTATTAACTGGAGATGCCATGTATTGAACCTGGGACCGTCTGCATTCCAAGCAAATGTTCTGAGCCACAGCCCCCATCCGTAGCCTGGAGATCAGTTGTAATTCCAGGAGTTCTCCAGGCCCCAGCTGGAGGTTAGCAACCCGCATCCAAATATCTACACACGCTCACACAGCTTTTATATATAACAATAATAAAAGAGAGCCATGAGGTGTTCTACAATTAAAGTCTTGGTGAGATGATAAGCATGTCCATCCTGTGGGATCTTCATTCTCTGAACAAACAGAACCATTCAGCGGTGATCCTCACAACAACTGATTAATGCCTCCTAGTCAACAGTATCACAAGCCTCAGAATTACAGAATAGGATCAATAGAGTATAAATAGGTTTTTTTTGCCAGTGTCTAGGTACAGATCAATAATTAAGTCAAAAAGCATAAAGAATAAATTGAAGCGTATTTAAGGGTCATTTCTAAATAACAGATTCTGTAAACAATCCTGAGGCTGAGCACAGGACTGATGGGAAAACGGTTTTAAAATGCAGCTAATGAATATAGGAAAGTATCATAAACTATTCATAAGCCATTTACACTAGGTAATACAAAACATCATCCCTCATACGGGAGAAACTCCGGTATCTAAGTGATCTAAGCTACTGAGTTGCAATCACTAGAAGATTGGACTAGGCTGGGGGAGACCTAGGTCCAAATCCCCACTCAGCCATAAAGTTTACAGGGTGATGTTGGACTAGGATTACTGCCTCCAACATGGGAAATCCCTGGAGATTGGGGGCAGAGCCTGGGGAGGACAGAGTATTTTGAGAGGTTGGTGCTCAGCCCCTAGAGCCCACCCTCCAAAGCAGCCATTTTCTTCACCTCTGATCTTTGTAGTCTGGAGATCAGTTATAATTCCAGGAGAACTCCAGGCACCACCTGGAGATTGGCAGCCCTGTGTTAGACCAATCACAGCCTAAGCTGCCTCATATGGCTGTTGTAAGAATAGAATTCAGCAATAAACATCTATATGCACCGCTGTAAATTCCTTGGAGAAAGGATGTGAAACGGAGATGATCAATGCTGAGTTTAAGACATTGATAGTGAAATGACAGTTGCCACCTCTAGGTCCCTGCCACACGGGGGGGGGGGGATGCGCGGGCAAAGTGCGGCTTTTGAAAGCTGCACCAAAATAGGCACGTGACGGTGGGATCACATAGATCCCGTGAACCGCCGCGCACTTGTTCCCCAGCACGATCAGATGCCGGGGAGACCGGGGAGAAAGCCACGAAACAGAGAGGGAGGCTGCCGAACTGCGCATGTGTGAGCATGCACAGTTCGGCCAGGAGCCTCAGATGCGCCGGCAGAAGGATGTGCCAGCGATCCCATGGCTGCGCTTGCCGCGGCCTTTCTGGTAAGTCCACCTCTAGGGGTGGTTCTTTTTTGCAGCGGGTTTTCGGCTTGAAGGGCCGGATTGGGGACGGGCGCGCGCCGCTTCCCAGATGTTGCAGTGCGATCGCGCCCGTTTGCTGCGCCCCCGATCCATCCCTCTCCCGGCCCAAACCCTTACGTGTGACCGGGGCCCTACTTTGGGAAATGCCTAGAGATTTAGGGGCAGTGACTGGGGACAAGGTAGAGTTTGGGCAAGGGAGAGGGCTCGGCAAGGTTTGCCCTCTGAAGGAGACATTTCTCCAGGAGAAGTAATCCTTGCAGTCTGGAGACCAGCTGTAATTCCAGGAGAACTCCAGGCCCCACTTGGAGGCTGGTAACCCTCAGCGAAATATACTACTAGAGAGCAGCAAGACTCCCATTCATCCTTCTGTTGAGCCCGTTATTTTCTTAGCTGATATAATTCTGTCACAAAGTCATCCATACTTCACCATATAACTTTGAACTGGGGGGGAAAGAAAGTAACTGTACAAACCAACTGTTTCCTTTAATGAGACTGTCTTTCTCCCTCACACACAAACCCTACAGGAAGTGCTGGCCTATATAAGTCACTCACAAAGCTATCATCAAAGGTCTTTTTATCACTTAGTTTAGGATAATGGAGTGCACTTGAACTCTGCTCAGTAAAGTGAAACTTCTTACACTGAGAGCTGAGGCCTGACTTGTTATTCCTGGCAAAGGGCCCAAAAGGAAATGAGTCTTGAGGGCAGACATTTGTTTGTTAGATAGCAGGAAGATAGGGACACTTTTTAAAAAGGAATGAGCCACAAAAAGGAAGGAGAGGTCAGGTCTCTGAAGTAATGCTTGTCCCGAGGAATACTTTCTTGTTGCTCTGAGGCAAAAATTATTAGCTCTACCTTGCGTACTATTTATTGACTGACAGATAGCAGAAAAGGCAGCACAGCCACAAAGATGAAAGGGATGTCTTGTTGTCACTGACGTAGGTACTAGAACTAGAATGTGAACCATATCCACAAAACTGCCTTTTGCAGATGTAATGTTGCATGAGTATCTGGTTAATCAGGGTCAAAAATAGCATCTAAACTGTACACAGTATGCCAGGGGTCCCCAAACGTTTTAAGCCTGTGGGCACATTTGGAATTCTGACACGGGATGGTGAACACAGCAAGAAAACGGCTACCACAGGAGGCAGAGCCAGCCACAAAATGATTGCCACAGTTTAACTTCAGTAGCACAGTACAATCCTTGTGCTATGGTGGCAGCTGCTGTCAAAGCAACATTTTAAAAAATCAGCACAGCCAATCAAATCTCCAATAGTTAGAAGCCTTGCTGGACAAAAGCCCTACCTGGCCCTGCCCACTTCCTAAAAACACTTGGTGGTAGAGTTGCCAAGTCCCTTGGAGCAGCCAGCGGGGGATGGGGGATACACTTACCAGGAGTGGGGAGGAACACCAGAAATTAACACAATGTTCCTACAGGACCCGGAAGTGATGTAGGCCCGTTGAGTATGACATTCAGGTTCTGGGGCAAAACTCTATGGTAGAATTAGCTTCTACCATAGAGTTTTGCCCAAAAAAACAGAACACTACCCCCTGGCATCCCCAACGTGCCTATATCACTTCTGGCTCACGTAGGCACATCAGATTAATTTCCTGCTAAGAACTGCTCACAAATGTGTCCATACCTGGATAAGAAAGGCGGCTTTCCCTTCCCAATACAACAAATAAAGAGCAGTAAATGGGGCTTAATCCAGCCCCCACTCCTGAATAACTCATTCAGGAAGATCTGGTCTAATAGGCATTTAGTACTGGGCAGGGGTCTTGTTGTAGAAAAAGAGCTGCCGGAGCTCATTAGCATAACTCATTAGCATAACTTATTTGCATATGCCACGCCCCCTGACATCACCGGAAGTGACAGAAGGCCACACACCCTGACATCACCGGAAGTGTGTCAGAAGGCCCGGCTACTTACCCTCCTGCTTCATCCTCATTCCCAAACGGAATGAGGATCGAAGCAGAGGGCGGGGTAAAGAAGGGGGCGGGGCTTCACCACGTGACCGCCCCGCCCCCTAGAGGTTCTCTTCCGGAGCTCCGTACCTGAGAGCTCCCCCCCGACTAGAGCCCTGGTACTGGGTATTAACATTGGATAACTGGTATGATTTCCCTAGAACAGACTTTATTTCTGATTTCTACTCTATCCAGATCACATTGTTTCCTACAATATTGCAGTGACACCTTATTCCTTACCAGAGGTCATTTCGGGGGGGGAACGCGGGGGAACGCAGTTCCCCCGGGTGAGGTACGGGGGC
>NW_015170283.1:757594-787504 GCF_001447785.1 Gekko japonicus | reverse complement strand
GTGATGTCAGGGGGTGTGGCATATGCTAATGAGTTATGCTAATGAGTTCCCCTAGCTCTTTTTCTACGAAATTACCCCTGGGTGCGACCTCATTTGGAATACTGTGTACAATTCTGGTCACCACACCTCAAAAAAAATATTATAGCATTGGGAAAAGTGCAGAAAAGGGCAACTAGAATGATAAAAGGATTGGAACACTTTCCCTATGAAGAAAGCTTAAAGCGCTTGGGGCTCTTTAGCTTGGAGAAATAATTGTTGAGGGTTAAACATGATCGAGGTTTACAAGATTATGCATGGGATAGAGCAGGTAGAGAAAGAAGTACTTCCCCCCCCCCTTTCTCACAATTCAAAAACTCATGGGCATTCAATGAAATTGCTGAGCAGTCAGGTTAGAATGGATAAAAGGAAGTACTTCTTCACCCAAAGAGTGAAGATGGTGGCAGCTACAAGCATGGACAGCTTCAAGAGGGAACTGGATAAACATATGGAGCAGAGGTCCATCAGTGGCTGTTAGCCACGAGGTATAGATGAGAACTCTCAGTCTGGGGCAAGTGAATCTCTGTATTCTCGGTGCTTGGGGGGGGGCAGTGGAAGGGCTTCTAGTGTTCTGGCCCCACAGGTGGACTTCCTGATGGCACCTGGATGGGCCACTGGCATGATCAAACATTGGCTTCTCTTATGTTCTTACGTTCACCTGTTCTGTACAGACGAGGCACATTGGAGCAGACAGAAGAAAGCACTACAAGAATATGTGTGCATAGGACATTTCCAGTACAATTTAGAATGTTTAGTAACAATGGAAC
This sequence comes from Gekko japonicus, assembly GCF_001447785.1. NCBI lineage: Eukaryota > Metazoa > Chordata > Lepidosauria > Squamata > Gekkonidae > Gekko > Gekko japonicus. Next base: position 786,701 of record NW_015170283.1, on the reverse strand, counting down.
ATAAATGATCAAGGAAGCTACTCATAAGTAGCAGGTCACAATTTGAGCAGAGTGATCACACGTCACTATTTTCCTTTTCCTCATCTCTGTCAATTTTCTTTAACCATTTGGTCCTGGTGTATATTCCATTGTTGTGGGCATATTCTAAATAAGAAGATTTACAGATTCTTTGGTGACAAAGAAATGGATGCTCCAGTAGTGGAAGCCTTGCCACTCTCTTACTATTGAGCAGTAAGCAGAGGGAATATTGGAGCTTCATGTGCAAAAAAAGGTATCTTTTAAGTAATGCCTAACTGTGAGCTCATCTTCCCAATGTTTTTTAAAGACATATAACAACCATGCAGTCTCTCTGTTTGGATCAGGGCCGTGGCATATGGGGAGAATTAGTAGTGATGGGCACAAACCAGCTCACAAACTAAAGTTTGTGATTAATTTAGCCACTTCATGCATTGTGATGTCACGTTCATAGCAGGGTGACAAGCACAAACTTTCCACGAACTTTCAAGCCATTCCTAGAGGGCTGTGCCAGTACATGATCTGATACATTCTCTGACAGACTGTCTCCGCTCAGACAAAATGTTTACAAAACTTCAAAGCAACAACTTGGAGGGCATGTAGAGGAGTATCAACGGAGGTCCCCTGCAACATTGATGTCTCTAACTTGCACAGGATCCGTTCTGTACACTCCTAAACCCACAGCTGTCAAAATGATCAGGTTCAGGAGGTTCAGGAGTGTATAGAATGGATCCTGTGCAAGCTAGAGACACCAAACTCACAGGGGACCTCTCCCAGGTGCTCCTTTATGTCCCCTCCAAGTTTGCTGTCTCTCGCCTGCACAGGATTTGTTCTATACACTCCTGGACCTCTAGAGAGCCAGTTTGGTGTAGTGGTTAAGTGTGATTCAGTTTGGTGTAGTGATTAAGTTTGATTCCCCACTCCTCCACTTGCACCTGCTCATGTGACCTTGGGTCAGTCACAAACTCTGGCACAGCTGTTCCTGAAAGAGCAGTTTGTGTCAGAGTTCTCTCAGCCCCACCCACCTCACAGGGTGTCTGTTGTGGGGAGGGGAAGGGAAAGGAGTTTGTAAGCCACTCTGAGACTCCAAGTGAAGGGCGGGATATAAATCCAATCTCCTCCTCCTCCTCCTCCTCCTCCTCCTCCTCCTCCTCTTCTTCTTCTTCTTCTTCTTCTTCTTCTTCTTCTTCTTCTTGAAGCTGCACCAATCAAAATGGTCATGACAGGTGGTCATTTTCCCAGAAGACACTTTCTTGGGGGCACCTTCTTAGGGGGACAATAACTTGGACCCCATAAATCCAATCCTGACAAAATTTGGAGGGCAGGTAGAGGAGAGTCAGCCAGAGGTACCTTGCAAGTTTGATGTCTCTAACTTGCCAGGGGGGCACTCTACCACATCACAAATCTCACAAACTGGCTAAAAATTCATGGCAGTCCATGGTTTGCCAACAGGGCATGTCACGAACCACAAACCAAACCGCATTTTCCTGGTTCGTGCCCAGCCCTTAGAAAGAGAAGATAAAGGGGGAACCTCAGTGTATAGTATGCAAAAAGGAAGAAAATGCTAAGGAAAAACCATCAACAATATGAATGTATTCTGTACTAAAATAAAAACAAAATAATAATTCTAAAAAACAGGCACCTTGTTTGCCTATCTTTTCCCCTTTCCTGCACAGATAAAAGCATTGGAGTGCATTTTCAATTGGACAAGATTTGCAGGAATTGAAAGTGTTGATCTCTTATTCCCTGCCAACACTGCCCTGATCCAAATTGGCCACTCTTGTAATTGCTACTTACCTGTTAAAAAACAACAACACCACTGCTAGTATCCAGTTGCGGATATCTCAGTGTCTTATCTAGTTAGGCTCTAACAGGAGACAAATTCCTGAAATATACATTTTTATTTAGCAAAAACTGTGGATGTGTTAAGTGCTCAACTTCTTACAGTTCTGTTAATTGCATGTTCATTCTCAGACCCTTCTCTCTCTGTGTGTGTCTCACTTATACCTTTTCTAAGTCCTGAATTACCCTTCATTTCATTTCCATTTCTTATGCTAAATTTTTCATTAGCTGTTTTGGGGAGGGGGATTTGGATTAAGGGTGGGTGACTACTCTTTTCATATTGCATGTGTTTGTTAAAAGAAAATTAAAAGCAGTAAAAAATTGCCTGCAAGACAATCTGAAAGAGAGGAGAGAACTTGAGAAAAAGAGCTGTCTATAGAGGACTGATCAAAAGGAGGACCAGCCTTCTACTTTACCCTTATCCAGTTTACAATCTGCAAGATTATTTTATCTCTATATTGAATATATATATATATATAGAGAGAGAGAGAGAGAGAGAGAAAATCCCTGGATACTTCTCACCTCCTTATTCTTTTTCTTAAAGAAATCCTTTTACCTTTAGGTCAATTGGCTGAAAGGATCAGAATGGCAAAGGAGATCTCTGCCTTGGATGAAAAATTTTCTAATCTGTTAAATGCCAGAGGAGTAGTTTTGTTAATCTGTGACATCAAATATTTTTAAAAGAATCTTGTAGCCACATAAAGGCTAACAGATTTATTGTGGCATGAGGTTTTGTAGACTTGAGTCCACCATCAGATATATGTGTGTGCATGCGCATATCTGCCAATTGAGGATAACACTTCATGCATCTGATGCAGTGCACTCCAGTCCAAGAAAGCTTATCCTATATATATATAATTCCCCTAACATATTGGCCATTTCCAGCTCTCCCACTGGTTGTGCTGTGCACTCTATCAGCCATTGTCCCATCAACCACCAAGAGTGTTTGCGTGCCATTGGCTAGGTGCTGGGTCCGCTCCTCTCCCTCACCCACTGCCAGCCTGAACACTCTTCCCTCAGAATAAACTGTCAAACCGTCTGTCTCCCCTAACAAAGACACTTCTCCTGTGGCTGGCTACTGAGGTGGGCCACTGGCCATTAAACTATTCTCTTCAACCTTCTGCTGTGCGGCTGACTTTCCCCTAGGGTCTCACCTGGAGATCCCCTGCTGTTACAATTTTTTTTTAAATTAATTTTTATTGTTGTTTTAAATACAGAGTATGTCCGCAAAATACACGTTACATAGTACATATCCATGAACATAGCTGCTTACAGTTACAGGTGCTATAACGTTTCTCTTTTTTGGTTGCTAATACCGCTTGAAATGCCTGCTATTAAGAGTACGGGCATGATCCCTCTAGTACATCCTGACCTAATATGAGTCTCACAAGTGTAGCCAATCATGATATGCAGTGTTGCTCGGGAGAATTCCTCCCTCTGACATGTATTGTAGTATCGGCGACCATGTTTTCACATATCTCGTGTGTGCGGTTGTGCCTGTTTGCTGCTCTCTTTGTGTTAAATCTGCAATTTTGGCCATAACTGCTGCCAAAGCTTATCATGCCACCTTGTTATAGAGGGCGGGTTTGGTGATTTCCACCCCTCCGCTATCACCAATTTGGCGGTTGCCAGGAGCATTGAGATAATCTCCCTGGAGTTATCTGCCAGCGAACCGTCCCATTTGTGTAGGAGTAAAATTTCTGGCTTATATTCGATTTCTTGTGCCGTTATCACTTTAATTTTGGCCGTTACCTCTTTCCAAAACGCGGTGATTTGTGGACACTTCCACCAGCAATGAAGGTACGTCCCTTCGTGTCCACACTTCTTCCAGCAGCTTGGGTCATTATTTGCATTCATTTTATGAAGTTGTTTTGGAGTTAGGTACCACCTAGATATCAATTTGGAGATTTGTAACCGTATATTATGTACCGGCGAGGTATGGACGAATGCGGGTTTCAGGAGACCAATAGATCTCACACACAAAGGCAAGATATTAGACAAACTATACTTTGACACCAAAATGAGGACTCAAACACAATGGTCTCAATATCTACAATTGAAAAATCTTATTGAATCTTTGACGTACATCGGAATGTTCCGGAGGGAACTGACTCCGCTAGAAAGGACGATAAAAAACTACCCAAACTCACCAAAAGGAATTTTATCGATACTCTACAGAGCAATCATAGCGATAGACGACCGAACTAAATTAAAACATCAACTTCGCTGGGAAGAAGAGCTGAACGTACAATGGAAAGACTCGGATTGGGACTGTATTTGGTCCTCCCCTGCTGTTACAATTGATCTCCAGATGACAGAGATCAGTTCCCCTGGAGAAAATGGCTGCTTTGGAGGGTAGACCCTGTGGCATTATACCCTGCTGAGTTCTTCCGCTCCCCAAACGCTGCCCTCCACAGGACTCACCCTCCAGATCTTCAGGTATTTCTCTGCTCAGAGCTGGCAACCCTTCTTTCTCCTCAGTGCCTGTTGCTAGGCAACCAAGCTTTCCACACCTGTTTTGGCCTTTGGGAGAATACTCATTGGGGCCAGTCCTGGGGTGAGGGCTGGAGATCACTCAGAATTACAGCTACTCTCCAGATGGCATAGATCAGTTGGAGAAAATGGTGGACTCTGTGTCATTATACTCTGCTGAGATGGCACCCCTGTGTCAGGCAGTGTGACATAGCAGTCAGGGCTTCAGAGCATGGTAGAGGCTGCAGGTGTGTGTGTGGGGAGATGGAAAGCATAAGTAAGAGGGGCAGATTACTCATAGGTTGATGGTTGGCTGGGAAGGCAATAGGGTTGCCAACTCCAAGTTGGGAAATTCCTGGAGATTTGAGGGGTGGAGCCTCGAGTTTGAGGAGGGGTGGGACCTCAGACAGGTACAATGCCATAGACTCCACCCTCCAAACCAGCCAGGTGAGGGATGGAGATCACTCAGAATTACAACTGGTCTTCAGGTAGCAGAGATCAGTTCCTCTGGAGAAAATGGTGGACTCTGTCATTATACCCTGCTGAGGTCGCCACAGCAAATTGATGCTGAGTGCCCAAGGCCAATGCACTAGCCCAGAGCCTCTTTCTAGAGCTCGTTGTATTTATTTCCACAATGGGCTTTATTCCTATCTGTTAAGTTTTAAAGGTGTCACAAGATTCTTTGTGTACTCTAATCTGTTACTGTTTGCCTGCTGTTTTTTCTCCACACCTTGTTAGGAAATGGGGAACTGGTGGGCTGGAGGTTAATTTGGTTTCCTTGTCATTAGACTCCTATGGGACAAAGAAGAAGAAAAAATCATTTTTATGGCAGGAATCAATCTACACTTACAGATACGTTTTGGTAATATCTATCTCTGTGACTCTGCCTAGACTTCTTGGAATCCACAAATATCAGGACATTGCTTTTTGAAACAATATTTGTTTCACAGCTACTTACGCAGAAAGAGACCGTTATAATGTGCTAGTTTTCAAAGCTGTTAAATGTTTAGCAGGGTTTTTTTAATGCAGTTCCTCTTTTATAATTTCTAGTTTAATTTATAATTAAAATTAAAGGAAATAATTTTCAAGAAAAATATAGATTTCTCTTTCCATTTTTTATATGATGTATGTCTATGAAAGATCAAGGGAGAGTCTACCCTAAGGAAAAAAAGTCTGTACACACAGATGATTAATGAAATTAAGTGATGGAAAACAAAACTTTTGATAAACACAGTCCTGGTGAACTGAAGTCAAAAGAGAATCACTGATAGACTCCATAAAGAAAAAAAACCCTTTGCCCTTTTAAAGGTAGTCAGTGTAAGCAAATGAAATTATGTACAGATAATCCCTTTCATATGAGTTCATATATATAAAACATTAATGCCACCCATATGTAGGATCTTGAGATCGGAAATCTAGCAAAGCAATAGAAAGAGTGTGTGTAACTACTGCACGGATTTACACGAAGCCAAAACTCTGTGTGGTCTGATGGGTTGATGGGGAGGGGGAGAAAAATGTTCTGTGAAATTACATGAGTCTTCTCATTCCGCTTTTGTTTTGTTCCATTTAGCTGTTCTCAACTCTATAATTGTTCTTTCAACGTGTAAATATTATGGCCAATCCCCAGCAAAGTTTAGATGAGGCCTCTGAAATGTAAACTCATGTGTCTGTGCCAAAGATGTGGGTGACCATCACAGTCTCTCGTGAGAGTTCCAGATTCCACCCCCTTTTTTGGAAAGTGTATTGTGATTTGTATAAATCCTTCAGGTCCAGTTCAAATGGAGGTTAATTTCAAGTCAGTTGTGGGCTGCAGTTGCTTGGAAGTAAATTCTGTTGAAATCAATGAAAGCCCATTTCAGATGACATTTCAGGTTACTACAATGTAACCATGTAATCCTGCCAACCTAGCAGTTCGAAAGCACGAAATTGCAAGTAGATAAATAGGTACCACTTTGGTGGGAAGGTAACAGCGTTCCGTGCGCCTTGGTGCTTAGTCATGCCGGCCACATGACCACGGAAACGTCTTCGGACAGCGCTGGCTCTTCGGCTTTGAAACGGAGATGAGCACTGCAACCCTAGAGTCGGGTTCGACTGGCTTTCAAGCAAGGGAACTTTTACCTTTTAACCATGTATATATAATCATATACATAGTTATATGTATGATCTTAACAAGCGGTAAGTAGGGGGTTACCGTATCCCCAAAGTGTGATAAAATGGTCATCAGGATGGGTTCTTTCAAATAAATGTGCTTGGGGTTAGTCTAAATGTTGGGTACCTAACCATAGTAAATAGCAGTAGTCACTATTGTGGCACACTGGGGAGCATTGTATTGCAATGGAAAGTGAATGGCTCCATGTGAACAACCAAATATTCTCACAATATACTAGAAAATGGGGAGTCATTCATTGAAACTGATCAGCAATGTTGTCAGGAGTCGGATGGACAGAAGGAAATACTTTGGTATACAGGGCATAATTAACTTAGGGAATTTGCTAGCACAAGATAATGATGATCTCTGCAAATGGTGATACCTACTTTGTTTACGTGGTTCTGAAATATACAGGGAAATCTTAGGCAGAGTTAACACCCTTCTAAATCTGCTGAAGTCAGTGGGTTTAGAAGAGTGTGATTCTGCTAAACATTGCACTGTTAGATGACTTCACAGATTTGTTAGGCTATCGAACCTCCATGTTCAGTGTCTGTCTATCTATCATCTGTCATCTATCTTATCTATCTATCATCTATCTATCTCATATTGCACCTGGAAGTTCTACTAGGTTTCCTATTAAAATGGATGTGATATGCATAGTGGTGCAGTAATGTTCTTGGCACATATCACTAATGTCAATAGGACTTTCCCATGCGAATTTTCAGGTGGATCTGTGTTCACCAATGGGATGTATTTAAGCTATTTCTATCTTGGTACACTATTAGCCTTTGTGGTATCTTAGCATCTTTTTAGTCAATAGAATACAGCCAATGAAATATTGGGCCACAGTAGGTAAAATAATTAAGAGTGGGGTGTGACTGAATTCTTGTCTTCTGTCCAGCCCACAACTGACACCCTGTGAGGTAGACGAAATTGAGGCAGCTCTCTCTAGAACTGCCCTCTGAAAGAACTTATAACTGACCCAAGGTCACACCAGCAGCTGCACATGGAGGAGTGAAGAATCAAACCCAGTTCTCCCAGATTAGTCCGCACTCTTAACCACTACACCAAACTGGCTGTCCAGTAGAATCCCTGAACGGGTGTCGGAGGCAGTTTTGGAGTTGCTGTGGACTAGTAAAATAACAATTCCAGCAAGATGGAAGTCTATTGATGATCAAAAGGTCTCACCTGGGATTTAAGGTGTCGCCTGTTCTGGATGGAGTTGCACTGCCCTTGAAGGAAGAAGTCTGTAGTCTGGGGGTGTTCTTGGCCTATTGCTGGATAAGCAGGTAGCAGCTGTGGCCAGCAGTGCTTTTTACCAGCTTTGACTGGTTAGTCGACTCTGGCCTTTTCTGGGCAGAAAAGATCCAGCCACTGTGCCCAGGTTACATCTAGTTTAGATTACTGCAATGCACTCTATATGGGGCTGTCCTCGAGAAGGGTTTGGAGACTTCAGTTGCTGTAGAATGCTGCAGCTAGGATGTTGACAGAGTGGGTAGTAGGAATCATATCATCCAGTTATGGCTCATCTATACTAGCTTCCAGTCTGCTTCCAGGCCCAATTCAAGATGGTGATATTGACCTTCAAAGTCCTATATAGTTAGGGGCCAACATACCTGAAGTACCACATACTTCCTTAAGAACCTACCTGACACTATGGTCATCTTCTGAGGCCCTGCTTCGGGTACCTCCATCTTCTGAGATTTAGGTGGGTAATAACCTGGGAGAGGGCCTTCTCAGGTATGGCACCAAAATTCTAGAACTCTCTCCCAAGGGAGATTTGTCTGTCCCCTTCTGTTGCCATTTCCCACCAGTGGGTGAAAACTTTTTGCTGCATTTGTATTTAGGATGCATTTATTTAATTACATACTGCTTTTCTTTCCAGTTGGGACTCAAAGGGGTTTGGGACATTGTTCTCCCCTCCCCCATTTCCTCACAACAACCCTGTGAGGTAAGCCAGGCTGGGAGTTTGTGATGGGCCCAAGGTCACCTAGCAAGCTTTCCCAATATAAGTGGTGATTTGAACCTGGGTCTCCCAGGACCCAAGACCACTACTCTATTCACTACACCACCCTCACTCTAATTTCATTTGGCATTCCCTCAGTGATCTCTCCTTCATGCCCAGTGCTTTAATTGTTGTTCTTATGTTTTAAATGAATTTTAGTGCTGATTTTGTTTTAATGAAGTGTTTCTTGTAATGGCAGTCAAGACGTGATTTTATTAGGTTATGTTTTAATTTGTTAGCCACCTTGTTGGCTCTTATGGGGGCAAAAAAGCAGGGTATAAATTTTGTGAAATACACAAATGGAATAAATAGATCATCTACTTTGCATGCACAAGGCCCCAGATTCAAGCCCCAGCATTTTCAGGTGAAAATATAATCTAATAGGTGTTGTAAAAATCCTGGAGAGCCACTGCCCACACCTTGATGGTGATAGTGCTGATCTAGAGAGACTTTTGATAGAGGAAAATCAGCAGATCTCCAGACAAATAGCAAAATTCTGCTGGCAACTGTTAAAATCTCACAATAAGGAGATCAAGTAGAATCCTCATTTACCTTTTGCATGACTCATAAGCAGGGGTCATTTCATAGAAAAAGAGCTAGGGGAACTCATTAGCATAACTCATTAGCATATGCCACACCCCCTGACATCACCCGAAGTGTGTCATAAGGCCACACCCCCTGACATCACCGGAAGTGTGTCATAAGGCCACACCCACCACTCAGTCTTAGTCTTAAAGGTTTGTCTTAAAGGTGCTATTTGTTAGTCTTAAAAGTGCGGGAGTGCGAGGAAGCCCCGCGAAGGCCCCCCGCCCCCAACGGTCCCGGCCGCCGCTGGCCTTACGGCTCCACTGCCGAGCCCCATGAGGGGCCCGGCGGTGGACCTGCAATACCCTCCCTCTTCTCCTGCTTCCTCCTGGCTGAATGAGGGCCGGAAACGGAGCGGCCGGAAGCAGGGGGCGGGGCTTCGTTGTGTGCCCCGCCCCCTGCACCTCACCCGGGGGAACTGCGATCCCCCACGATCCCCCCCGAATCTACCTCTGGTTGCACCATTGATTTATACAGAGGCATTATGAGACTGGCTGATTTGTTTTCAATTCCCTTCCTAAGAATCCCCAAAATAGCATTGGCCTTTTTTATTGCAGTTGCACACTGTCTCAACATTTTCAGTGAGTTATCTACTACGACTCCAAGATCTCTTTCTTGGTCAGTCTCTGCCAGTTTGGATCCCATTAATGTGTATTTATAGTTATGATTTTTGATCCCAGTGTGCATCACTTTGCACTTGGCCACATTGAACCCCATTTGCCATGTTGACGCCCACTTGCCCATTCCTTTGGAATGCCTCACAAGCCTCCCTGGTTTTCACCACCCTGAACAATTTCGTGTCATCCACAAATTTAGCCACTTCACTGCTTACTCCCAACTCCAAATCATTAATGAACAAGTTAAAACTCATCGGACCCAGTACTGATCCCTGTGGTACCCCACTGCTTACCATCCTCCACTGAGAAACTTGCTCATTTATACTCACTCTCTGTTTCCTATTAATTAGCCAGTTTTTGATCCACAAGAGGACTTGTCCTTTTATCCCATGACTATTAAGCTTACTTAGGCTCCGGTCACACGGGCCAGAAAATGCGGGGTGGAAGCATGGTTGTTTGCCCTGGAGCAAACTAACGTGCGGCTGCGCAATCAGACGTCCCCTTGAGGTCCCATCAAGGTCCCGTGGTTAGGAGGGAGGTGCCAATCACACAACGTGGCAAACGGGGCTGTGTTTTGGGTTTAAACTGAAGTGTGCGCATGCGCCATTGGGTGCTTGTGAGCATCTCATGGAGACTTGAAAAAAACATTTTTGCATGTCGTACCCAGTGTTCCCTCTAAGCTGAGTTAGTGTGAGCCAGCTCACAGTTTTTTAGCCTCCGGCTCACAGATTTTTGTCTTAGCTCAGGAAGGACGGCTCCAGAGCAAACTAATTTATGCAGTAGCCAAATCGCTCACTCACAACTATAAAGCCAGTAGCTCACAAAGTAGAATTTTTGCTAACAAGACTCCACATCTTAGAGGGAACATTGGTCGTACCCCACCCCCACCCACGAACCCCATCTGCTCCATGGCCTTTCCCTTGAGTCCCTGCATCGCCGTCATGCCCCCCCTTGCCCCTGGCACTTGTGCCTTGCCCAGGAGGTGATGCCGGCTTTGTGGGGGGGCTGGCTGGTGCGAAGCTCTCTCTCCCCCTCCCCCACAACGACTCATCTGCTCTTCTTTCCTCTTCATCTGAATTGCGCTAGAAGAGAACGGCGCTGCTGGGAAGGGAACGCCAGGGTGGGGTGGGGGGGACACACCTTTTTGCGAGGGGACATGGGCGGGCACCGGATGCCACCGGAAACACGATCAGACGCCCGCCCTTGCCCCACAGTTACCGGACTGCGCATCTTCGGAGGGAAGCCTCGGGTGCGCCATGGGAGCTCTACGCTTCCCAGATGTTGCGGTGTGATCGCGCCCGGAAAATCCACCTATCATCCGTCTCAGTAGGGGGCTACTGCTCCGTGTGACCGCAGCCTTAGAAGCCTTTGATGAGGAACTTTATTTCATTTGTTTGGCCCTGTGTGTTTTTATTCGTTTGGCTCTGTGTACATAGACTGTTCTAAACTAGATTGCAAATACTTTACATGTTTTTAAACATCTGCCTGAGAACTACAGTTACATCTAATAAATTTTATGTGCCAACATGATGAATGCCATTGACTGATGTATGCTGCCAACTGTAGAGGCAAAAAAGCAGCCAATTTTAACTGCTGCACAAGATACCACGGCCTATCCTGGGACATACGTAATACCAGCAAGTCAGAAACTTGTGAAAAATATGCCAACTGCAATCATACTGCCACCAATCATAGTGACTGAATGGTGCCAACTGTGCAGATGCAAAACTACTCAAAATACTACTGATTTAAAAACATGAAAACATAATTTTTCAAGCCCTGTTTTTATGGAATTCATAGTATAAGTAAAATTAATACAATGCTCCACTTCATGTGAAAAACAGAAACAGCCTACTGCATATCTTGAACACCTGCCACAACCAACATGGCAAGATGGCCAGTGGGGTCAGATCCTGATGAATCAAACCAAGTTTGCTCTCCTCACCACAGTCACTTTGGCTACAGAGGCTGTGGCTGTACTCCAGACCATTCCCCCATGCAAGAGGTATTGCAGTCTAAATCCATCTTAGCTGATCTATAATACAATTATATTTCACAACAACTGAAAATTTCCCTCACAAACATTAATCAGACTTGTCTCTCTTTCTACATCTCTGTGCTACCATGCATGGCCAGAAGAAATGAATACCCTAGACACTGTCAGTGTGAATGTGCCCCAACTTCCCAATCTGAGCCAAAATTCACATGAAATGAGCTGTTGGCTTAGGTTCTAGGCAGAGTTGCCCCCAATCTGGACAGCTCATAGACCTTTACAAGATTGTAAGGAACACTGAGAATCTAGATGGACTGAAATCAGAAATGATGTTTATTGGGCAAAACAATGCAAATATCTGGCCTGGAAAATTAGCAAATTTAGGCATTCAAAATAATAATAATACCAAGGATTCAGTAATGCCCCACACTAGAAAGACCCCTACTAGCACTACAGGCACCCACGCACCATGCAGTGTACCCCACTCAAGAGTGGGTAAAGCAAGAACTAGAACTGCCTATCCAAGAGGCACTAGACAAACATCTGGTCCAGTACTTAAGGCAAGGGTCCATGAATCCAGGCAGCAAATAATCCAGGGGGAAGCCCAGCAGATATGGAAGTTCACACTTCACAAGACAGGTTTCAAAAGCAGACTTCACACCTCACAGGACAGGAGCGGTCATAAGGCCTGATTTGGGGACAGATTCTGGCTCCTGTTATAGAGTAAGGGGATTGTTTTTTTTTCAGGTTGGAAAGATGGGGGAATAAGGAGAGTGAGCCTCTAATCCAGTAGGGTTCTTCTTATGTGCTTATGATGCAACCCAGAGATCTTGTTCTCACAACAGTCTTTGGGAACAGCGTATATGCAACACTCCAAGGGAAATTATTTCCAGAAACCAACTTTACAACTTTGCTTTTTTATTTTTTAGGAACTGCCTCTCTCATCCACTCCTTCTCCAACACATATGTAGACATTCATACCATCCCTATCTCATATTCTAGAAACAATCCAAAAAGAACCAAATGTTGGTTTCATTTGAGAACTACACTCACCCATAAACACTAGCAATAAATAACAGCCATTGTCTAGCCAAAAAATTGGATTGAACCATGCCAGCTATTCTGTAGAAAATGCGGATTCAGAAGAAGGTGAATTTTTGCTTCATTAGCATTTTTGTTGCTGTTATGAATATAGTAGTAACTATAATGCAACAGCATTAGCAGTAAGCCCAAAGGGAAGGAAGAAACCAATTGTAATATAATTTGCAGTTCCCTACTAAAGCACCTGTTCTCTTGCCCGCTCAGCTTCTGGGGTTTTCTGACCTTGCACTCATCAAGAGATTCATATTAAGATAACATAGATGGGATTAGTCATGTTTACACATCCCAAAATATATATTACAGACAGCGAGGCTTATACTACATAGCTTCCTTGCTAAGCTTTGGCTGCTGGTTGCTAGAAAATAAACACGGAGCGCATTTCAGTGTGTGTGTGTATGCACACACATAATGTAGAGACTGTTTATTTTTTGCCACATGTTAAAAAACCAAGCCTACAAATAGCTACATGCGCAAATATAATTAAGACCATGGAGAATCACATTGACTTCAGCAGTACTGCACATAGGAATGCCTCTTCATCCTCATTGCTAAAAATCATGATTTAGATTTCTAAAAAGTCACCCCATTGCTACTGGCCACATGTCTTGATGTGTTATTTGATTCTGAAGGCAGACATCATTCATACATTAAGACAGAGAGGCTATAAAAGTTTTAAGACCACAGCACTAAAAGAGATCCAACTCCTGCACACTGCTATAACTCAACTTCATAAAGGCAAATATGATGGGGAAGCTAATGGGATGTAGAAGGGAATCTTAAGGCTTTGAGAGTCCTGCATCATGCCACCTAGGTCGGGAGTAAACCCCTTCAAGGGCCTGCAATAATAAAAAAAAAAACAACAACCACACACAAAAGGTTCCGTAAACAGCCTATCGGCTGCATAGAGAGTCACAGACCAGATCAGCTCCGAAGTCTGGCCCATGAAGTATATTACAATATCAATCTTCCAAATAACTGGTTCTGCAGACACACCCCTCAATTGTGCTCCATGGCATTCTGCAGAGCCGCAAGTACATGAAGTTAAAGAGAAGTAGCAGCAATAGTAAACAGTTTGTCTCTGGTGCTTATACATTAACAAGTCTGCTTCCATTTCTGTTGGCCATATTGTAACATTCCAACAGCCCACAAATGCTCCCAAGCAGCTGCCGTTCATTAAATGCAAACTGCCAAAGGCAAGGGTCCTCCCTGAGAAGCTCAGTGCTGGATTTGCAAAGAAAATAAATGATCCCCGGGTCCTGCACATTCACCAGTCATGACACAAAGTGCTTCTACGGAGTGGTTTTAGAGGAGACCAGAGCAGTCATGCTAGACCCCATACATATCTACATAACAGACAACTGCAGCCTGAAGCTTCCCTAGAGAGCATGCACACACTTTAAATTGTAACAAGGTACTTTGTAGAGCGAAAGTGGAGCCATTGACTGGGAGTCAACAGGAAGAATCTCTCACTTAACAAATGTTCTTGAGCGTGTCTGTGCAAGAGCACAGAGCCATAGGTCTCGGGGACTCCCCAAATGCCACCATTATTTTTCTGCCCTCTAAAGAGACAATTCATTTTCATTTTCCTTACCTTTATCATCCACAACCAACTCAAGTTATCATTATTTTGAAATATTGTAAAATCTTGAGCAGAGATCCAGCCTTTTTTGTCACAGTCCCTCCCAGATTGTTTTAAAACTAATTGAATAGAAATCAAGTCAGTGTGCGATCTTGTAAGCACAACATTAAACTGCTGGCAGACAGGACAGAATCTGAATGGGGTGATGGAATACTGGGCTGCCAAGAGCAGGGGAACCCGGTGGACAAACGTCTGGGGCCTTGATCACGCTGGAGGCTTGGGTAGTTGGACCAGAGATGTGGATTGCTTTCAAATGATTTTAAGCTGGGTGGGGGATACAACATGGGGCCAAGCAAAAAAGATACCTTTGTCTGGTGTTTTGGGATGGCTCTGAGCACCCTAAGTTTACAGTTTCCATCCCTCCTCCTGGATCAATTCCAGATTGCACCAACAGACTCTCTGTTGTTCCCCAGAACCTTCCCACCTGTTGCTTCTGTGTTGTGTTATTTTAATTGGTGTCATTTTTTATTAATTGTATTGCTGCTTCAAATATTTTATTATTATTATTTATGTAGCACATTAATGTACTTTGCAGGGTAATATCAAGAAAACTGCTCCTGCCTCAAGGAGCTTACAAACTACAATTTGACACAGGGGAGACACCAATAGGAGAGGGGAAAGAGGAGGCAACAGACACCGAGTCCGCCGATTCCCCCCCATCCCTGGTCTCCTCCACCACCACCCCTGGCAGCCGCTCGGGGCTCACCGATCTCCTCCACTCCCCTTCCCCCGGTCTCCTCCCCCACCCCCGGCTCCTGTGGCAAAGCCCGAGCAGCTTCCAGCCGCCAGGTCTTCCAATAAAGCTTGTTAATGCCACCATGATAAAATACCAGGCAGTCCGTTTAACTTAAATAGACAATATTCATGCTACATTAGTCCCCTCCCCCCCCCCCGGCTCTGGTGGCGAGGCCCAAGCGGCTTCCAGCCGCTGGGTGTCGCCAATCTCCTTCTTCCCCTTCCCCCCCGGCTCCGGCGGTCTCCTCCTCCAACGCCGCTGCTGATCTCCTCCTGCCCCTCAGCTCTGGCGGTTTCCTCCACTGCCGCCGATCTCCTCCTCCCTCCCCCAACTCCTGTGGTGAGGCCTGAGTGGCTTCCAACCACCAGCCTGCTGCAGAGTTCCCAGAGTGTTCCCTGCTTTTGGGGGGATTTAAATATCCCCCCTATATTTTTTTCTTTTAAGATTTTTGTGCACACCTGGGGATTGCCCCAAGTGTGGAGGAAAATCTCCCTGCCCCCTAGGTGCCCCTGATGTGTGGATTTAGTTATCCACACACAGGGGGTGCCTTTCGCTATTAGATATATAGATATGAGACTACAGAATTAAGGAAGCAAGGGCATGATCGAATCTGACAGTAAGGATAAGGATTTTGTGTTGGCTCTAGGAAAAGGCAAGAAATTAGTGTAGGGATTTAAGAAGGGGCAATGTTATCTTATGTGGCTCAGCAGGAGGGGCTGTGGCTCAGCGGCAGAGTATTTGCTTTGCATGCATAAGATCCCAGGATCAATCCTTGGCATCTCCAGTTACAGGATCGAGCAGAAGGTGATGTGAAAGACTAAGATCCTGGAGAGCCACTGCCAGTCTGAGTAGACAGTATTGACCTTGACGGATCAAGAGTCTGATTCAGTATAAGGCAGCTCCATGAGCATTGGGTGTCAGGATTTTGGATAAAGGTGAGAGACCTGAGGTGTGACAATGGAAGACTAGAAACAAGAAGTAGTCAGGGTAGAAGATGCCAACAAAGAAACAGCGTTTTCACTGACAAAGATCCAGGTGGTCAGCCATGTTAGTATGAAGCAGTAGAACAAATTTAGAGTCCAGTGGCACCTTTAAGACCAACTAAGGTTTATTCAAGGTATAGAGTCAAGTGGCACCTATAAAACCAACAGAGGTTTATTCGATCTTGAATAAACCTTTGTTGGTCTTAAAGGTGCCACTGGACTCTAAATTTGTTTCACTGTTTCACTGAAGAAGAGATTGGATTTATACCCCGCCCTTCACTCAGAGTCTCAGAGCAGCTTACAAACTCCTTTCCTTTCCCCTCCCCACAATAGACACCCTGTGAGGTAGGTGGGGCTGAGAGAGCTCTTTCCAGAAACTGCTCTTTTCAAGAACAGCTCTGACAGAACTATGGCTTCCCCAAAGTCATCCAGCAGCTGTGAGTGGAGGATTGGGGAATCAAACCCGGTTCTCCCAGGTTACAGTCCACACACTTAACCACTACACTACATGAGGTTGTGATGGACTGAATATTCAGGGAGAAAAGGAGAGAAAAGATAACAGGGCACTGACTCCATCCCTTTTTTAAACTATATTGTGTTTAGTACTTATTAAAAGAATGGGAAGAGTTTGTCCAGTTGCCTCATTTCAGTGAGGTCTGTGTTTCAAGTGAATTGTTACATGAAGACTGTTGTTCAGATAAATGCCTCAGGAACAATTTTCAGAGGCTGGAACATGCACAGTGACAAAGAACATAATGAGTACATTTGTGCTCTGATATGATACCCTGACAAATTCCCCTTTTACTCAGATGACCCTGTTTGTATGTAACTTAGTGCCTTCAGGTCACAACACTGTGTCAGTGGAAGAGTTAGCATGAATTCATGTATAGGTGGACATGGCGGATAAAAATGTCACCAATGCTACAACAGCCAGAAGCACATGTTCCGAGGCCTTGTGATATGCTCAGAAATCCATAATGATGACATCTAAATATAGAAATAGGCACTGTATGCCCAGATGAAGTACAGCCTTATCAGCCAATGTCATAAAAAGAAAAAGGCAAAGACAAAGGTCCTCTCTCATTCGTAACACAGAGCATTGCTCATATTATTCTAACTAATCCCTCAGTCACAAAATAGGCCCTTCATATTCCTCTCATAATCCCCATGGAGCCATTTCTCACTCCTTTTGCTAATCCCCTCACCAAACCCATTCTGTTCCCCACCCCTAGTCTCTAACCCAAGGAAATATACCTAAATTGGCCTTTGAAGAGCAGATCTTTGTCCTCCAGTTTCTGGAATCTGAAGAGCAATACAGAACCCAGAACTAGGCCCCAAAGATTTCACTGCTTTTTCAGCATGCCTTCACAGCCTAACCTAATGTTCCCCAGTTTGATATTATTACCACCCTCCCATGATCAAAAATAACACCAGACATGTAAAATGTATGAGATTTGTAAAGGAAGGTTGGGAATGGGTTTCATTTAAGTTGGTTTCTGATTGTATAGTTTAGTCATGTACTATACAGCTAGATTTTCAGAGCTTCCCCCCCTCCCACATCTACAGGAAATCATGTGGTAAAGAACAAAAGGCAAACAAAAATGTATCCATACTTCATTCACCTGGGACTGCTTTGAATTCAGTGGGAGAAGAAGAAGAAGAAGAAGAAGAAGAAGAAGAAGAAGAAGAAGAAGAAGAAGAAGAAGAAGAAGAAGAAGAAGAAGAAGAAATTGGATTTATACCCCACCCTTCACTCAGAGTCTAAGAGTGGCTTACAAACTCCTTTCCCTTCTCCTCCCCAGAATACATACCCTGTGAGGTAGGTGGGACTGAGAGAGCTCTATCAATAACTGCTCTTTCAAAAACAGCTCTGGCTTGCCCAAGGTCATCCAACTATGGCTTGCCCAAGGTCATCCAGCAGTTGCAAGTGGAGGAGTGGGGAATCAAACCTGGTTCTCTCAGATTAGAGTCCGTACACTTAACCACTGCACCCACAGCATTTAACTACCTCCAGGGGTCATTTCGTAGAAAAAGAGCTAGGGGAACTCATTAGCATAACTCATTAGCATATGCCACACCCCCTGACATCAGGGGCCCGGCGGTGGACCTGCAAGGCCAGCGGGAGTGCAAGGAAGCCCCGCGAAGGCCCTCCCTGGCCCCAGGCAGGCAGGGGTGGGGAGAGGCGGGGAGGAAGCAACTTACCCTCCCTCTTCTCCTGCCTCCTTCTGGCTGAATGAGGGCTGGAAGCGGGGCGGCCGGAAGCAGGGGGCGGTGCTTCATCATGTGCCCCGCCCCCCTGCACCTCACCCGGGGGAACTGCGTTCCCCCCCCCGAAATGACCTCTGACTACCTCTATCTCTACCTTTAACTGTGCTGTGAAACAGGTTGATTCATGTCAAAACAATAGCTCTCACTTTCATGATGAAGAGGGAAAATCTATCTTGAGAGATAGATTCTCAAAGTGTGTTATGCAATTCTCTAAAAGAAAATTGTTTGCATCTCCATCTACAAAAGGTACACAGTACATTGGGTTCTTTTGGTTGGTCCTAATAAAAGGGATTACATGGATTTTGTTTTTATAGACAAAACACTGGTCTAATTCTTGACTCATTTTTAACAAGGAGCATCACTCAGGAAATTGGTTAAATGCATTCTTCATCTACCTACTTTTAAAAAACTTTGCAAGGACATAATCTTTTTAAAAACTTAGAACTATTCAAACAATAGTATTAGCAGTCACACTGGACCCTCCTTAATTAAATCAAAACAACTGTTGACCTCATAGCTTGTTATTTAGTTTTGTCTTTGCATATCTTAAAACATCTTCATCACGTTACATGTTAATCTGCCGTTCAGCCTCTGTCTATAAGTTTGAACTCTACCTTCCATTCCAATATTTGAAAATGTGTGCGTGCACATGGAAGCTCATACCTTAAATAAACCTTTGTTGGTCTTAAAGGTGCCACTGGACGCTAAATTTGTTACACTCGCCCACAGTATACTTCAGGGTCCCAAAGAAAGTAGCAGCAGGAAAATTAAATATGCATGAAAAAGAAGGTTGTTCTATTGACTCTTGGAACTGTCAATCATCAATAGTGATGTGGGGCCACATAAGCTAACCCATATTTCAGTCAAGACATACACTGAGAAATTGTCTAGCAAAGGCAAGGTGGAAGAGCGTCTTCTCTCCTACCAGCTTCTTGTGATGATGACACATTCAATCAATCAATCAATCAATCAATCAGAACCTTTATTGGCATATCGACAGAACATACAGCAGGGAGACAGGGATACGTCCTTTACCCTTGCAACTGAAACAATCTTCTCCTCTTAACAGCACAACAGAGAAATTCAGCTACAGATTCTATGATCTCAGGATTATGGGAAGATAATAATGAAACAATCTTATAGTCATCATTGCCCTACTTGACTCTGATAAAGAGGATCTAGAAAAACAGCATGAATCTCACAGTAAAAGGAACAATACAGGAGAACATGTTCGATACTTTCAATCTCTCCCAAGCCACAGGCACAAAACCTAGACGAGTATGGGATTTTCTTGAACCTCCTGTACAATACAGCAGAAGAGAGAACATTAAAATGAGCTAACATGAATGCTCTTGGCAGATCAGGGGTTGTCAGACAAGCAAAATATTCAGGCAAAGAACCGTTAGAGGGCATCCCCCACCTCGGAGGTGAGCACCTACCGGAGGCAAGACTTCTAAGTTCCTGCATTTCAATATCAACAAGTCTCTGCTTAATCAGAACAAACGGATTCCTCTCAGAAAGATACACTATGTCAACAAAATCTAGCCCAATTAGAGAATTTTTTTCCTATAAAGGTCATCCATGCAGATGTTTGTGCTTCAGAGAGCATGTGCGCTATAAGACTATTCGGACTACTCCTAAAGTGTATATGCAGCCAATACTTGATTGTTGTAATCCAAGCTCTTGTCACTAAACGTCTTTGGTTTGTCTCCAAAAAAATGGCTGCATAAGGCACACATGCTGGCAGCCCCAGAATTTTCCTTAGAAAAGTAGATTGTACGCATTCTATTGCTTTATTAAAGGATGTCATCCAAATCGGGATGCCATAGAGCAGTTTGGGACATATTTCGTCATTGAAAATTCTAAGGGCTGCAGGGATACACTGATTTCCCTTAGTGTAAAAGAAACGGGTGATTGCAAGAACATTACTATTCACTGATTTTAACACTTCCTTGTTGTGGGTAACCCAATTTGCATTGAAGTGGAAGTGAACTCCTAAATATCTAAAGCTTTTAACCTGTTCAATCACTTTCCCTCTAATATTCCATTTAACAGGTTTCCAACTTTGCCCAAAAGCAATTATTTTAATTTCTCATAATTTAGGGTCAATTTATTCAAATCGCAATAATCGAGAAAATGAAGCAACATCCTTTTTATCCCTATTTCTGAAAGGGAAAGAAGCACTGCATCGTCTGCATACAGAAGGAGTGGTACATTCAGCAACCCCTAGTTTTGGACTATGTCCATCTATTCCTTTCAGGAAGGGGGCCAGGCTAAGATGCATCCTTGTTTAACTCCAATGGACACTGGAATCTTAGGTGTTAGATCTCCTTCCTTTGAGCATCTAACCTGGCAAGTGGTTTCAGAGTGAAGCTTTTTAATCATTCAAGAATCCTGTTTCAGGTGAGAAAAGGAAGTGTCCAAAATCCTAAATTTCTGTTTCCATCGTTTCATTGTCCTAACTCACTGTCCCCACACTCACACCTCATATTTAGGTAAAGATTGTCAAGGTGCCAACTTTTACAGGCAAGGATGGAGGGGGGGGGAGAGAATGCACTACTCCAATTCCTCCCCAAGCCACTTCTCTACTTATCCATCCCAATCCTCACTCTTCCCTCCATCATTGACTCCGCTGCCTCAGGTGAATGTTTTCTTTTTCTCAAATAATCTGATCCCTTCCAGGTTCAATTAGTTGTATTTGCATATATGCTGCTGGAAAGAGTTCGCGTTCTGTATGCCCAAGAAAATGCATTCAGCATCTTTCAATCAGTAAACACAGCATTTAGCAATCAGTGAGCACACGCCAGGTGTCACTAATGAAAATAACAATGCTGTTCTAAACTACTGGGGGGGGGTGTCTGCTAAAGGAAAACTGCATAATAAAATATCACCAAGAGGAAGACTGCAAAGAAGATACCTCCCCTGGAAAACTTACATTTGCCCTCACCACTGTTTGGCTTAAGCATCCTATAAATAGCACATATGCAGCATTTTTCCTTTCAGTCTCATAACTATAAACTGAATGCTGATTAGTTTCAGGGACCTTGAAGAAAATTCTCTAGGGAATCATGTAACCATCTCTGATGAAAGCTTGCAAGTGGACTGATTTCAAATCAGGCTCAGCTGACATACATGTATCAGCATTTGTAACAGATTCATCTCCCTGTGCACTAGAAATCCAAAGTCTGACTAGGTATACTTCTGCAACGATTTGAATTACACTTCGACCGGCATCTATTTTTAGCAGCAGATTGTTTCCCCAAGACGAATTCATCTGCTCATTAATACTGGAGAGTTCCTTGGAAGAGCACACTGTAAGGCTTCCTTTTAGCTCTTACCTAGACCTATCAGTTAAAAAACCAACAAATATAATCTTATGCGGGAAAAGAAAGGCAATATGCTGCAAAGCCATCTCTTTTTCTTTCTTAAAAAAAAGTGAGGACAAAAACCAATGCACTAAAAATAAATGAATGTCCCAAACCTTTGCAGTCCATGATAAACATTCCAAGAGGCATCACAGACTTCCTGTGGGAAAGGTTTCTCACATTACCCCAAAGGCTCTGGGAGGTAAGAATGAACCAGTCAGGATGCAGGCAGGGTTAAAGAGTTAGCAGAGAGACAGGGATTGTAGAAGACTACACAGGGATTATCGGGGACTGATGTCATTTCTCAGGTCACTTTCATATGTGCTCTTTAACCCACTTTAGCTTCTGAAGGCAAAAAATGTTTTTTAAAAAGGTTTCACACACTGCAAAAATAAACAACTATCATTCTGTACTTAATGACACAGTTAAGGACATAGTAAGAATGATTAAGCTGACTGTGCTTCACCAAGATTGAATTGTAAGATACATAGAGGGACAAAGCCTGCTGAGGGAAAATCAGCATGGCTTCTGCAAAGGGAAGTCCTGCCTCACCAACCTTTTGGAGTTCTTTGAGAATGTCAACAAGGTTGGTGAGGCAGGACTTCCCTTTGATCTGGAACTAGGGTGAGTAGTGTAGTAGCCAAGTTTGCAGATGACAGGATGGCGAAAACTAGGGCTGATTGCGAAGAGCTCCAAGACAACCTCCACAAACTGGGTGAGTGGGTGACAATGTGGCAAATGAAGTTCAAGGTTGGTAAGTGTAAGGTGATGCACATTAAGGGAAAATATGCATGGAATGGAGAGAGCTGACAAAAAGAAAATTTCCCCCATTTCCCAAAACACTAGAACCTGAGGGCATCCGACAAAGCTGATGAGCAGTAGGTTCAGGACAGACAAAGGAAATATGACTTTATACACAGAGTGATTAAAATGTGGAATTTGCTGCCAGTGGATGTAGTGATGGCCACAGAAACAAACAGCTTTAAAAGGGTATTAGATAGATTCATGGAGAATAAATCTATCAATGACTACTATCATGGTGACTGAGGGGAACCTCCACATTCAGAGGCACTAAGCCTCTGAATTGCAAAGCCAGGAAGAAACATCAGGGGAAGGCCTCAGTGTCTATGTTCTGTTGTTGGCCATCCAGAAGAACTGGTTGGCCACTGTGTGAGACAGGATGCTGGACTTGATGGACTATTGGTCTGATCCAGCAGGGCTCTTCTTATGGTTTTATGGTTTTAAGATAGCACTATTAATGATACAGATATAAATTGCTTTATATGAGTTCAGAATTTGGAGTCAGATTTATTATACATTGTGTATTTAGTTATTGGGATTGTTGGAACATTAGTATGTGGTACTGGGGGGGAAAACCTAGATCTGATTTTGTAGTGATACATTAATAATAAAAATAAAAGGGAAAAAAAGAAAGAGAAGGCTTTTGGGGCTTGAGGCAAAAAATTCAAATGGTGCCCACCTTGATAGTAAATGGTTTAGATGCTTTCCAATATGGGTTCAGGCCTGGTTATGGGACTGAAACATCCTTGGTCACCCTGGTGGATGATCTGAGCCAGGAGATGGACAGAGGGAATGTGACTGTTGATTCTGCTGGACCTCTCAGCAGCTTTCAATACCATCAATCATGGTATCCTTCCAGACCGTCTATCTGAGCTGGGATTGGAAGGCACCCTTCTACAGGGGTTCCAGTCCTACCTGGAGAGTAGGTTTCAGAAGGTGGTGCTGGGAGACGGCTGTTCAGTCTCTTGGCCTTTAGACTATGTAGTCCCACAAGGTTCCATCATGTCCCCTATGTTCTTTAATGTTTACATGAAACTGCTGGGTGATGTCATCTGGAGAATTTGGCTGGGTTGTCACCAATATGCAGATGATACTCAGCTCTATCTTGCATTTCCAGATGATCCCAGGGAGGCTGCAGACATCCTGAAGTGGTTCTTAGAGGTAGTTTAGCAGTGGATGTAAGCTAATAACCTGAAGCTTCATCCAAACAAGATGGAAGTGCTACTAGTGGGCAGAAAGTCTGACCTGGGTTTTTAAAGTGTTACCCATTCTGGATGGGGTTGCATTCCCCTTGAAGGAACACATCTGTAGCCTGGGGGTGCTCTTGGACCCAGACTTACTGCTTGATAAGCAGTTGGCAGTTGTTGGCCAAGCATGCCTTTTACCAGCTTCAACTGGTTAGTCAGCTGCAGACTTTTCCTGGACAGAAATAATCTAGTAACTGTGCTGCATGTTCTGGTTACATCTAGATTAGATTGCTGCAATGCACTCTACATGGGGCTGCCCTTGAGAGGTGGTACAGAATATTGCAGCCAGGATGTTGACTACATCGGCTGTAGGGACCATATCATACCAATCTTGACCCATCTACACTGGCTCCCAATTTCCTTCTGGGAACAATTTCAAGTGTTGGCATTAGTCTTCAAAGTCCTGTATCATTGGGGATCAACATACCTGAAGGACTGTCTCATGAATTTGCCCAACAACCACTGCAGTCATTTTTGGAAGCCCTTATCTTTGGGTAAGATTAGGCAGATGGAAACCTGAGGGAGCTCCTTCTCAGCTGTGGCACCAAAACTCTGGAACTCTCTCCCCAGGGAGATGGTTTTGTCCTGTTCTGTTGCTGTCTTCCACCAGTGAGTGAAGACCTTTTTTTTTTTGGTTGGCATTCCCTCAGTGATCCCTCCTTCTTGCCCACTGTTTTAATTGTTTTTATGTATTTTAGCTCTGTTTTTAATTGTTTTAATGATGTGTGCATTTTGGGGGGGGGTTGGTTTTAAATGGTTTTAAAATGTGATTTTATTATATATGTTTTAATTTGTTAGCTGCCTTGGTGGCCCTTGTGGGGGCAGAAAGGCAGGATATAAATTTTGCAAATTAATTAGTTTTTTAAAATTATAAATTGACTTTGTTATCCACCCAAGGTACCCTCAAATCTACCAGCTGATGTGGGTTACCTCACACTGATTTAGCCAACCCTGAGAAAGGAACCAAGGGTGTATCAAATATATTTTTCTTATAAAAATTTATGCTATGCTGATAGCACTACCTACAGCTATAGGAGAAACAGAAAGAACATGTGGAACTCTGTTACATTTTGCAACACACATTTTAAAACTATCGTAGACCCCTCTTTTGTTTTATGTTAAAACACAAATGTCCCTTTTACTGCCTAATCATCAGGTAACTGAACTTCATCTCTATCATCCCATCTGTGACTGGAACTGTAATCTGAGGATGTGCTGTAATTCATGTCTTGACATTTTATGCTCCGGTCTGCCATTTTACTGGGCATCTGAAACTTACACATTGGCCTTCTACACATGATGTTTTAAATAGATAAAGGTCAGAAGGAAGAAAACACTGTTACTGAGCTAGATTAAAGAAACATAAAGCAAATAACTTACCTCGTGCAGCAGTTACTGTTTTGTTTTTAGTCATGAGGTTTGGTTGGTTAAAGAATTGAGATTATCACCCGAGAATGAATCATTTCTTCTTTGAGGCGTTATCTACATTTCTTGATTTTTAGGTACAGAAAGGGTCAGCTGGACAAGAACCCAAACCTCTCACACCACAGAGTAACTTAACAGCCATACAAGAGAGAAAATAGACTGTTACTGGGCCTTTGTACTTGCGCTCAGAACCAGACCAAGATAGATAGTCTTCCATCTTCTCCCAGTCCAGGCACAGTATCTAGAGAATGCAGATGTATCAACCACAACTAGAAGGCCACAATTTGAGGCTCTGTTATAATAGAATGACACAGTAAGGTCCCACATTCTCTCCATATTGAATCCCTGTTTTCTTTGGGGAAAGGGTTAGGTCAAGCCACAGTTATGAATCTAAGGCAAGCAATGATGTAGACAGAGGTGATATTAATTTGTTGGGAATACTGAGCTTAGAACACTGGTCACCCAATTACTGTAGGGAGCAGAACTGGAACTTAGGCTTCCATGACTGTCTCTTCTGTTCTGTGTTACCTGGCTTCACTCCTGAAAGAAAGAATAGACAGCAGTACCAATAAGTGTACGTACTAGAATATTTGGTATTCATAAATACACAGGGCAGTGTTCCTGCCTTCACCATTGCATAGTAATGTAAGTATAGGTTTTATTGTATTTAGCCATAGGCCATTACAAGCCAAAAACAGAGAAAAATACTATAAAACATAGATAATTATATAAAATGAAGTACATAAACCGGAGTTATGAACGGTTAATTAAATCACAGCTTACCTACTAAGATAAATATTAACTAGTACCCCTGAGAACAACCATTGCATAGTAGGGGCTAACAGATTTTTAGAGGATTATAGGTCATCCTTTTCTGCAACCTTTGAGAAACAAACTGTGGAGTATGAAAGGGTTAATTTGCTAATAAGCGGTATCTCTGTTTTGTATTCTATACACTTTTGGGAGCTTGAGGTTTGGGATGGAGGAATTTAGGAGTCCCCTTTGAATTAGGAGGTTCTCTCTCCCTTGCTGACATGTGTGGGATGCCATGTTCTTGTAGGAATGTTGCAGCAAAGGAATTGGGTTCCCTGGTAGGTGTTTGTATCTGGAATCCTAAGGCAGAATCTGAGAATGCAAGTGCTAAATATATTTCCTTTTCACTTTGTTATGATCCTTTGCTGCTTGTGAAAGATGCCCTTTCACCAGTATACCCATCACCAAGTTTTTAGTCATGAAGATAGAGTGATAGAGCCCATGCTGCAGGCCCTGGTATATGAGCATTTGTGGTATATATGATATATGAGCATTTGATAAAGTGTGATGATTAGAGTATTGGACTCAGATTGAGGAGACTTGTGTTCTTTCATCTACGAAGTTTATTAGGTGACTTTGAATTAGTCACTCTTAGGCTTGCCACCCCCAGGTGGGGGCAGGGGATCCCCCGCTTTTGTGGGCTCAGGCTTGCCACTGGCCATCGGGGAAAAACCCACTCCCCAAAAAACATCCCTTGGTGGCATTATCAATTTGATGACATTACTTTCAGAAGTGATGTCATCACGTCAGCAATGTCAGGGCAAGGCTATACTTTTTGGGCAAAACTGTATGGTTTGTAGCCATTTTTACGATAGAGTTTTGCTCAAAAAGTAGAGCATTGCCCCGATGTTGCCAACACAATGAGATCACTTCTGGAAGTGACGTCATTGCGTCACCAATGCTCCCACCCACCCCTGCAATGTTCCCCCATCCCCTTGCCGTCAGCAGGTAAGGATCTGAACCCTAGTCACTTTCTCTCTTAGCCTAACCTATCCCACAAAATTCTCGTGATGATGAAATGGTGAGTTGGATCCAATGCAAAACACAGAAAACACAAAGACCACTGTAGCTACTTGCACTAAGTCAAATGTATATTGTATCCCTGCTTGAATTTCCACTTTCAAAAGATCTTGTGCAACCAATTTCTGAACATTTTCCCCTAACGCTTGGTGCTGTACAAGACTTATATAAGTGGAACTGTGCTAAATCTGTTTATGTTTCTACTTACACATTGCTGAATCCAAGCCAGTAGCAGGGAGAGCTATGTAATACTGCCATGAACTCCTTGAAGGAAACATGGTAGGTAGGTAGGTAAGTAGATAGATGATGATGATGATGATGATGATGATGATGATGATGATGATGATGAAGAAGAAGAAGAAGAAGAAGAAGAAGAAGAAGAAGAAGAAGAAGATGAAGACAGACAGACAGACAGACAGACAGACACAGATGGGGAGAGAGAGAGAGATGATAGATATATGAGGGGGGGGAGAGAGGGAGAGGGAGAGATTTTTCTAGATGGATCTTATATAAAACTTGTGTTGTGCCATGATTGGCTATTGAGTGAGTTGGAGTCCTATCCTGACATAGCAGCTCTTGGGTGCAGAGACAAGGAGGTGGGGGAAGGGGAGTCTATCCAAAGACTTTATAGAATGTGTTTATCATTTATGCCACCTTTTTTGCAGACATAGTATTATACTGTCACAGGGCATAGGAACAAGCCCTGAGTGAACACAGAATTGCTCCTAAGTTTTGCTCCCTCCTTGTTCTGACACTGTTGCATACTTTTTGCCCCACGCAGTGCTCCACCAGCATAAGAGTTTTGATTACAGAAGGTACTAGCAGTGCAGGCCCGTAGCTACAGTGGGGCATCTCGGGGCTGGGCCCCCTGACTTACTGCCCAGGCCTTTCCAACTTCCCATCCAGCTGGTTTATTTTATTTTTTGTGCATGCCACAGCCACACCAATCCAAGCCATCGCCCTGCCCTGCCTACCTCTGGCTGGCTGCAGGCAAGGCACACCACAGGGCACATCTGATCCATACTCCAGCCTTCTCTCTCTCTCGTCACTTTAAAAAAACTTTTACTCTCTCGTCATTCCTGACACAGTGTCCTCTGACCAATGTTCCCTCTAAGCTCCACAGTATTGTGAGCAGAAATTCTACCTTGTGAGCGGAAAAAACTAGTAGCATTAAAGTTGCGAGCGACTCTACATATGACTATCATGTAAATTAGTTTTTTAGATTACTTCCCTAACCTTGTAAAAATCTCAGAATAAATTCTTTTAAATTATATTTAAACTATATTTTAAGAATAATACATACAAAACATACAAACTTGAAATATGAACTACTAGCTGTATTACGAGTCATACTTATATTTGCTTTTAATATTTCATTTGACTATCACATGCATTCGTTTTTTGTACTACCATAACCTTGTAAAGAGCTCAGAATGCATTCTTTTAGAACATATTTTAGGAATGATTTAAACAGAATCCACCAACCAGCATTACAAGGAAGAGATACATCAGTAATATCTTTGACTATTTCTTCCACTACTGACACATCAGAAGAACCAAGAGAGCTTCCAAATTCTACCTCTGTGCTTGGACTACATAGACTCAATGCCTCAAAGCAGCTTCCTTTAAAGTTAGCCCTCACTGATTAACCAACAAAAACTGTAGCAGCTTAAACCAGAGCAAGCTTGGAGCTGTAAGAATAAAATACAGTACACAGACCAACCCTTTTGTTTTCAGAAAGTACTCAAACTCAACCTCTCTCCCCCTAGTTGCCAAAGCATCTATTTTCTCCAGGGGAACTGATCTCTATAGTCTGGAGATGAGGTATTCCAGGGGATCCCCAGGTCCCACCTGGAGGCTGGCATCCCTACCCCATAATAACCATCCATGCAGGAAGTGCCACGGGTGGTTTTGGTCCTTGCTGCACAGCTTTCAGCAGCTTGCTGTTTTGAAAATTCCTCAAGCCAACTGAGAAACTGAGGTTTGGAGGTGGAGCATGGGGAAGACAGGAACCTCAGTGGGGTAGAATGC
>NW_015170283.1:711179-757515 GCF_001447785.1 Gekko japonicus | reverse complement strand
CACCGGCCCCCCCGCCCCCCCCCCCCCCCACGTGCCTCGCGGAGGCAAGGCTGCACGCTCCCCTCCTCCCCTGTCGTCGAGCTTGCTGGAGGCCCTTGGGTCGTGACTCGCGAGCGCAGGCCACGTGTCCCCTCCCCCCTCCACAGGCTCACTGGAGGTCCCTGCCAGCTCCCGGGGCCAGGCTGCACACACAGCCCTCCCCTGGCAGCCTGAGTCTATCTGCTACTTACCCCAGCTGCAGCATGGTAGAAGCAAGCCAGGGGACAGCTCCTATTTGTAGCGATCCCCACGCACCAGGCCGAGCACACGCTCGATTTGATCTTCGTGGCAGGGATTACAGTGGACCGGATTACTGCTGCGGCAGTACCATGGTCAGACCACTTTGTCCTGAAGGCTCGTCTGAATGTCCCATCCCAACCCTGTTTAGATGGCGAACAGATTTTAGCTCGCCCGCAGAACCAAATGGACCCTGTTTGGCTTCAGATGGCTCTGCGGGATCTGATGCCCCCTGGCGGCTCATTGGATGAGCTTGTGGAGGACTGGTATAACTGACTCTCCACAGCCATCGATGAGATCGCTCCCTGGCACACTCTGTGCTCTCGCTCTAAGCGGGCCCCTTGGTATACCCAGGGGTTGCGGCTTATGAAACGAGAGCTAAGACGGCTAGAGAGACGGTGGCGGCGTGCTCGCGATGAAGCATCAAGAACATCTTATAGGATGTTTATGAGATCCTATGAGATGGCAGTAAGGGCTGCTAAGAGGGAGTTCTATGCAGCCAGGATTGCGTCTGTGAGCTCACACCCAGCCCAGTTATTTAGAACAATTTGGTCTTTGACAGCTCTGCCTCATGGCAGACAAAACAGTAGGGAATTGGATATTGGCTGTGAGGCTTTTGTGAGCTATTTCACAGATAAAGTCTTGACGCTCCGCCGTGACCTCCCTGCCACAATTGAAACAGTGAGCAAACTTGAGGCCCCTTGCGTGTCTTCACGGGGTTTAGAATGTTTTGACCCGCTCTGTCTGGAGGAAGTTGACAGACTGCTCGCATCTGTGCGTCCAGCCACGTGCCGTCTTGATCCGTGCCCTTCCTGGCTCATTAAAGCGGACCACGAGGGGTTTCGAGGGGCCGTAAGGGAGATTATCAACAAGTCCCTCTTGGAGGGATGGTTCCCTGAGATACTCAAGGAGGCGTTGATCCATCCTCTGCTGAAAAAACCAACTCTGGACCCAGCTGGATTGGCCAACTATCGGCCAGTGTCCAATTTGCCCTATTTGGACAAATTGATTGAGAGGGCAGTGGCGACACAGCTTCAGAGCTTTCTGAATGACGCTTCTGTCCTTGATCCATTCCAGTCCAGCTTTCGCCCAGGTCATGGGACGGAGACAGTGCTGGTTGCCCTGACGACCTTCAGAGGCATTTGGATTGAGGCGGTGTGGCGGCGCTGTTATTGTTGGATCTGTCGGCCGCGTTTGACACGGTCGACCACCAGTTGCTGACCCACCGCCTCACCGATGTGGGGATACAAAGGCTCGCTCTTCAATGGCTTGCCTCTTTTCACCAAGGTCGGGGACAGAGGGTGGCGATAGGGGAACAGCAGTCCCAGAGGCCCCCACTTGAATGTGGTGTGCCTCAGGGGGCAGTGCTTTCCCTGATGTTGTTTAACATCTACATGCGCCCCCTCGCCCAGACTGCCAGGAGGTTTGGGCTGGGTTGCCATCAATATGCTGATGACACCCAGCTCTATCTGATGTTGGGCGGCCGGTCGGGCTCCGACCCAGAAGTTCTGAACTAGGCACTACAGGCTGTGGCTGGGTGGCTCAGACTGAGCCGGCTGAAACTAAACCCAGCGAAGACGGAGGTCCTGTGCCTGAGTCGGAGCGGACCGGGGTTGGGGCTCCTTCTCCTGACCTTCGATGGGGCGCCGTTGGTGCAAGCGTCAGAGGTTAGGAGTTTGGGAGTGCCCCTGGATCCCTCCTTAACTATGGAGGCCCAGGTGGCAACCACTGCGAGATTGGCATTTTATCATCTTAGGCTGATTCGGCAGTTGGTTCCCTTCCTCGGCCATGATGACCTGGCTACAGTGATCCATGTGACAGTCACCTTGAGGTTAGACTACTGTAACGCTCTCTACATGGGGCTGCCTTTGGTGCAGATCCGGAAGCTGCAGCTAGTGCAGAATGCGGCGGCCAGGCTGATGATGGGTCTCCCCAAGTGGGAGCGCATCCAGCCTGGGCTGAAAGCGCTGCACTGGCTGCCAATAGCATACAGAATCCGTTTCAAAGTGCTGGTACTTACCTTTAAAGCCCTATATGGCCAGGGTCCAACTTACCTGAGGGACCACCTTTCCCCACATATACCCCCAAGAGCCCTTCGGTCCGGGGCACAACATCGCCTGGTGGTTTCAGGGCCCCGGGAGGCAAGGCTAGCCATTTTCGGTGGCGGCCCCTACCTGGTGGAACAAGCTCCCAGAGGAGATCAGGGCCTTACGGGACTTTATGCAGTTCCGTAGGGCCTGTAAGATGGAGCTCTTCCGCCAGGCTTTCACATAGGGGCCGCCACTACTACCGCCACCAATGATGTGGACAACATCGGGGTTAAGGCTGGCCTGGGAAGATCTGCCACAATTTTCGAGTGACTGATACCATCGGACTTACTTGTTTGGGATAATCTCCGGAGAACTGTCTGTTTGCCATCATGGCATACATCCGGGGACCATCTTGTTTTAACTGAGTATTATTGTTGTTGTGATTGATTGTTATTAATGTTTTTATTGCTTTTACCTTGTTTTATATGGGCTTTGCCCCTTGTAAGCCGCCCTAAGCCCGCTTTGCGGGGAGGACGGGGTAAAAATCCCAATAAAATAAATAAATAAATAAATAAATAAATAAATAAATAAATATTTCACACCAGCAGGCACGCGACGAACTAAGTGGGAGGGAGGGAGTGAGGGGCGTCCCAGAGGAATCCTGTGCACCGAAAATGAGAAGCTGTGCGTCCACTGAGGGGAATCCCTGCGAGGTTGCACACAAACGCATGCAACAGGGAACTGTGCCCCTGACTTATTTGAATGCCCCCTGGAGTAAAAAATCCTGGCTACGGCCCTGTAGCAGTATAACTGTGGCACTGTGGTGGTATGGATTCCCAGTGGGCACAGCGGTGAACAGGATGCTCCAACTTGTTCCTTTTGCTGTAGCCCGCTGCACCTCCCCCTATTTTGTTCCTTTGGATCAGAAGGCCCTATGCTTGGTAGGGGAAATGGAGGTCTGCACTAAGTGCAATTAAGTCTTTGGAACTGTGTACTTGAATATATGCCAATATCTTTGGGCTTTGCTGGCACAGGGGTACTTAGGAGCAATATAACCACTGCCTAATGGACATAAGTCAGATATATGATTGCTCCAAAAATGCATTTAATTTTATTAAGGTCACTTTTTTAACTAAAATTAATATCACCATGTACCTTATTTGTATAATTTTTTGTTTTGACTAAGAATGAAACTGCCTTTGTTCCCTTTGGTCTGCCTTCTCCAGGGAGCTAAGGGCTACATGCATACAGCACCTCATTTTACCCTCACAAAAATTGTCCAGGCTAGGTTAAGGTGAGAGGTAACTGCCAGGCCATACCATGCTATGGTCAAGGTTTCCAGAGACACCCCTCACCATCTGAAGCAAGCGGTTCAGCACCTCTTTTTGGTTCTCGTGCTGCCGAGCATCTAGAGTACATAGTAAGATCTACTCAGGACACCAGATGTTTCCAGAATGCCTCACTAGATGCAAGGTTATGGTGTTTATGGTAGGGGAAACCCATTCATGGTAGAACCTTTTAGAACATGACACTCCATATTTATTAGGTTGTTTTATTCTGCCTAGATTTCACCTCTAGTATACTGAATTTTATAGAAATGCTCTCTTCTCAGCAAAAAGAAAACATTTATTATCCCCTAGTTCTTCTTTCCAAAATCAAAACCTTGATTATAGGGCTAAAGGTTTAGACAAATACTGCCTGCCAGCCTAGCCACTGGCATGAATAACTCAGGGGATTTTGTTACGATTCTGGCAATAAGAAGCACTTGTGTAACAAGCCATTAACACAGAGGCATATGTGAAGACAGAATTACAAGGTGGGGGGGAGGCAAGCACCAGAAGCTATAACTTCGGAATGCCATATAAAAGCATTCTGTTGTTGCCGGTCTGCTTTCATTTAACTTTACAGTTTGAAGATTTCAAAGAAAGTTACATTTTTTAACCCCTGGGAAAAATCACAGTTTACCTCAACAGCCAGGAAGCTGCACGTTTGAAAGCATGACAATTAGATGCCACATTTTATTGATGACTCCCCCCCACACACTTTACTTTTTCTTACTTTTTTGTTTTGTTTTGCCCAGACTCCAGTATGGAAGTCAGTGAATGAATTCCACATGTACTACAGTTGGTACTTTCACAGACTGCTTAAAAAGCTGAGGTATCACATTTCACAGGGTTGTGAAGATGCTGGAAAGACTTCAAAGCACTGTGAAACATCTATTACTTTATTAGAGGGGGACAATCGTTTCTCCATAGAAGGCTGAAATGGCCCTGCGATTCTCAGCTTAGGCTGGGCAACCCCCCCCCCCCACATATTCAACACACCTTCAGCATCACCATAACAACACCCATCCAACTGACATGCCACAGGTAAAAATAACATTTGCAGTAGAGAATTTAATCTACATTTGTCTCAGACTTTCCAAAGTGTTTGGGGAGGGGGACATATTGGGAAGATTTATTTCAGTATTTCAGTATTTTCATTATTTTCAGTATTTCAGTCTGGACATCAGCTGTAATTCCAGGCTTACAATATTTGTCTCTCTTCTTCCATTTTATCCTCACCATAACAACTCTGTGAGGTAGTTAGGCTGAGATAGAATTACTGGCCCAAGGCCACCCAGAGAACTTCCACAGCACAGCAGGGATTTGAACCTAGGCCTTTCAGATCTTAGGCCACCCAGAGAACTTCCACAGCACAGCAGGGATTTGAACCTAGGCCTTTCAGATCTTAGCCCGACAGCCTAACTACTGTAGCACACTGGATGGGACTGGTGTCATGAGCCATTCTGACAATGGCCCAGGAGAAATCATTCCCAATATAACATCAGTTTATTGATCTAAAGGAAATGACTGGTATTAGTAGTAGTATACTTGCATTTACAATATACAATTCATATTGTTTTAAATTCAGATTTGTGTCGTAAATGCTTGGCTGAATGTTGTGTGTCCATCATATTATGTGTAAGCTCCAGTTCAGGGTAATGACCCACAAGGTTATTATTCCCTGCAGGTTGCCTGACGTTCCAGTAGACCCAACTTATATCAGCAGAGCTGTCAATCAGGAGCTCTCCTTTCTGAAGCAAAGAACTGCTTTCGTTTTGCTGAGCTGCTGGGAAAGGTTACTGATGTGATGATGATTTTCAACACACATTGACTCTCAACCTTTACATCATTTATAATAATCCAGTGACACCACATGGGGAATTTTTGTTTACTGCCTGTTTATGGTGAATTTTTTCCGTCACTCTCTCATTTTATAGAATTTCTGAATCTCTCACAAATTATAGTTTAAGCCAAATGATGTTATAGCTTCTTGGAATCCACTGGGAAAAATAATTTCCATGTATTTGGCGAGGGGTTTGTAAGGTTCAGAGTTAAAATAGCAGTAGGGTTGGATAATAAACAGGAGGCTGTTTGTCCAAACCTTAATACACATGAATCCACAGATCATAAGCAGGTCGCCAGAGTTTAGCACTGCAAATAAAGACTTAAACCCTCTCATTATTGAGATGAAAGATGTCCGTCATTATCTGATGGATGATGTGTCTACAGTATCCGTTCCCTAGTACTCTCTGATCATTATCTACTTTTACATCAGATGCGGTGTCTTTGTTAACATTTAAAACAGGGCTTCCAAAAATAAAGACACACACTGTGTTCTTGGTTATAAAGATCTCTCTTAACAAATCTCACTCCAGGCATATGACGAAGTGATGCCTGACTGAAAAAAAGTTTATGCTGGAATAAATTTTGTTAGTCTTTTAAGGTGCCACTTGAACTCTATGTCACCTAGGGTTCCCAAGTCCAGCTTGGGAAATCCCTAGAGATTTGAAAGCAGTGCTTGGAAGGGTGGCATTTGAGAGCAGAGAGAGTCCACAGGGGGTGTGATGTTGTAGTGGCTGCCCTCCAAAGCCACCATTTCCTCCAAGGCAACTGATCTGCAGTCTGGACATCAGCTGTAATTCCAGGAGAATTTCAGCCCCCACCTGGAGGCTGGTAAACCTAGTCACTGCTCACTGTATCCCAGGTTGAGGTGCAAACTGGGGGAGCCTGTGAACAGTCTCAAGAGAGGCAACTCTTTAGTTACTAAGAGGAGAGAGAGGCGGGCACAGGCACTGACTGCAGTATAGTCTCCTTAAGGCTATAGGCTTCTCCTGTGGGACAAAAAAGCTCCTTGGAAATAAAGGCCTACCCGAATGTAGGTCAGGGGAGGAAGGAAGTGGGTGTGGTGGTGGGAAAATGAATTAAAAAGCCAAAGTGGGAGGAAGTGGGGAGAAGAAATAGCTAGCTGCCAAGAGCAGGAAGCCTGGAAGTGGGGACTTTGCTAGGCCATGGACAAGGCTTCCATGGACAAGGGGGGTGGCATTTTTTGCCCAGGGATGTTAGAGGTATAGTTGCCTCAGGTCTTAACTCTGCAGTAAGGCACAGTGGCCAGGGAAATGACTATAGGCCCTTGATGTGGGACCTTGATGTGGGAGCTTGACTGTTGATGTAGAGATTGACAAGTAAGCCTCCTAGCTGTAATGTGGCAGTTAAATCCAGGGCTGTGATCACACAGGCAGTTTGCCTCGACACAGTCACTCCTCCCCTCCAGATCAAATCATCATGATCAGACGCACACATCTGGCACCCGACGGCCATCCGTACCCACCTTGTGGTAGAATGACTCCCCGTCGGCTTAAAAAGCTACCGGGGAAATCCGGTGGTTTCTCGGGTAAGGCGCTTCCATGGTGGCTTTTCCAGCGTCTTATCGGCCGGGCGCACCACAGAAGCACAGGAGGTCCTCCCGTTTCTGGCATGGCAGTATGCCGTTTTCAGCAACCCAACCAATCAGAGGGGCGCATCAGCCATGGCTCTGTGCTGGTGGCGTGGTAGCGATGTGAACCGGCCCTCATGGGCTGGCTACCCGATGCAGCCGGCGTGAATGCCGTGAAGCGCAACAACTCCAGCAGCTTTTTTCTCCACGGGATACTGCCGCGGCAACCTGCCTGTGTGGACACACCCCAGGACTTGTTATCACGAGTGAATTATACAATTAAGGCAGAATCTTCCGTATCCTCTTTGTGTATGTATGATTGTCACTGGAGAGGCTTAAGGACAATGGTATGCCCTGGTGGGGGATCAGCAACGGGGCTTGACACTATGGCTTAGTGTTCCCTTTTCTTAGAGCACCAAAGAAACTGCAATTTAATGTGTGTATGAAGGGAGCAATAGTAGTTTCTAGCAGTGCCTCACCAAGCCACAGTTCCCAGAGTCCTCTGGGGGAAGCTATAACAGTCAAAGTGGTATGAAAACATATGTGTTTGTACCGTAAACATGGCCACAATATACTTGCTAGAGCTTTTGCTATTTGATAGAAGGATGCTCCTGGAATCTGAGATCTTAATATGATCATCAGTGTCTTAAGCCCTAATGCCCATGGGAACTCCCGCCTCCTGGTCACCAACTGCCATTCCCAACACTTAGAGGGGAGAAGCAGCATCAGCCATGCATCCCTCTGTCATTCCCAGATCTGTATCTCACTAAGGCTGCAGTTACACACGCTAAATAATCCACTTTCAGTGCACTTTGCTACTGGATTTTTACTGTGTGAACTTGCAAAATCCTGTTGGAAAGTGCATTGAAAGTGGATTATTTAGTGTGTGTGACCACAGCCTAACGACGGCTTCCCCAACTACCTTGAATTATTTATTTGTAACTCCATTATATATTGCAATAAGCCGACTGTGGGGAGCCAATCTTTGGCTGGAAAGCAAGGGGAAAGTACAATACAATAAATAAAATGCTGACAGATACAGCTAATAAAATTACAGCTAAATCTAGCTGACTTCCAGACAGGTTATGCTTGTTGCACATATTCCTGTTTGTCAGAAATAAACAAATAGTTTTAAACTGTATGGCTAGAATCTGACATTAGTTTTCAGTTTCTTTTCTAGATGTTTCCTCCATCATTTTAGCAACAGGCAAGTGATGAGAGCCAAATGGCAGCTCACTTTTCATTGATGCCGGTTAGCTTTGGCACAGCCCACTCACGATTTATTATGAGAGATTATAGTAGATACCACAGAGTCCCCAAGTTATTTGAAAGTTACTGGAGCAATGGAAGCCAAGATATCACACTATCAAATGTTTACAATGAATCCTTTTCTTTTCCTTCCTTGATACTTCCCTTGGCTGATGACTTCATACAAACTTTCACCAGCAGATACCACCCACAGGAATGGCCACTGGCAGAAGTTCAAAGCCTTTTAACAAAGGTATTCTTTTAACATCTGGATCAGCCCTACTGCAGAGTAACAAATGAATCTTTGGCCAAGCAGGATTCAGACAAAAAGCTGAGCAGGGGGACCCCTTTCCCCCTTGCTTCATTTTCTAAAAAAACCCAAACCAAGGCCTATTGAAAGGACAAGTATGTACTCACATTTTAACTGAGACAAAGTGAGTACCTTTCTAATTTAAAGGTCCTCTCTGAGAGTAGGGTCCCAGAGCTACATCTGTCCCCACAGAAAGGATGTAAAACTAATCTTGCTGCAGCTTTGCTGACACACCCTAATAAAAATGGGGAAATACCTTTTGGCAGTAGGCTCTGAAAAGCAGAATGGGTTGGGGTAGATTTGGTAATGCAATTCCTGGGCTTCTCCTGATATGCACCTGTTACAGTAATACAACCACCTTCTGAGTAGTAGGCAAGTTGAGTTGGCTTAGGCATGCAAGGGCTGCTACAATGACAGCATTTCATGAAACTACAGTATGGCTGGTTCAGTCACAGCTACCCAGGAAACAATGGATTACACTGAATTACAGGGGAAGCAAAGGGATCTCTCTGCATTTAGTGGCCTTCCATTACCTCCTGTTTTGGGAAGGTTTGGGAAAAGTCAATATTTACTCCAGGGCTTTCAGATTTCATTAAGGACTCCCATCTTTTCCCCAAAAATAACATTGCTGCACATACCTATACCTGATGTTCATCGTGTGGTCATCAGTGCAGGTACAGATAGGTACTGCACATGCATAGGCCTGCTACAGAAGAAACGTCTAGAGCTCTTAAGAATGCCTGAGGTGCTTCCTGAGCCCTAGCACCCTTTTCCAGGCACGAAGGGGAGGGGGAGTACTTTCCCTCACTGCTCTCTCTACTGCCACCAGAGAACTTAATATGTG
This sequence comes from Gekko japonicus, assembly GCF_001447785.1. Lineage (NCBI taxonomy): Eukaryota > Metazoa > Chordata > Lepidosauria > Squamata > Gekkonidae > Gekko > Gekko japonicus. Next base: position 748,049 of record NW_015170283.1, on the reverse strand, counting down.
GACAGTAAAAGAGTGGACAGAGCTCAGAGCGGGGCAGGAGGGAGGGATGTGTGACTGCACTGGCAACCGTTCGATGAATATCAGTTACAGTCAGAGGTCATTTCGGGGGGGATCCCGGGGGATCGCAGTTCCCCCGGGTGAGGTACGATGGGGCGGGGCACATGACGAAGCCCCACCCCCCGCTTCCGGCCCTCATTCAGCCAGGAGGAGGCAGGAGAAGAGGAAGGGTAAGTTGCTTCCTCCCTGCCTCTTTCCACCCCTGCCTGCCTGGGGCCAGGGAGGGCCTTTGCGGGGCTTCCTTGCACTCCCGTTGGCCTTGCAGGTCCACCGCCGGGCCCCTCATGGGGCTTGGCAGTGGAGCTGCAAGGCCGGCACCGGCGGCCGGGACCGTTGGGGGTGGGGTGTGTGGCCTTATGACACACTTCCGTTGATGTCAGGAGGTGTGGCCTTATGACACACGTCCGGCGATGTCAGGGGGTGTGGCATATGCTAATGAGTTATGCTAATGAGTTCCCCTAGCTCTTTTTCTACGAAATGACCCCTGGTTACAGTTAAGTGCAAGCATGTTTTTGTTGTGGTCACAGTGCCGTCCCATGTGAGTCAGTAGTGAGATAACTTACCCCCAAAGGAAGGTGGGTGAGAAGCTCTCAACAAAACAAGGATTGTAAGGTAGCTTCCCCCACTGCCATTTCTTTTTTAGAATATCCAATGCAGTGTGCAGCAACAACAGAGGAAGATGCCCATGTGGCAGCTCTACAGATGCAATCAATGGTGGGACTGGACAAAGTAAGTCATGTGAGACCTGGTGAAATGTGCATAGATCTGGATTGGACAAAGCTCGAGACAGCTCATGGCACAGTTTAATGGTGGACACAATCCAACAAGACAGTGACTGTGAAGGTGCCTTGAAACCTTTCTTTGAACCTGTATAAGCAATAAAAAGGTTGATTCAGGTGGGTAGCTGTGTTGGTCTGAAGCAGCAGAAAAAAGTTCAGGTCCAGTGGCACCTTTAAGGCCAACAAAGTTTTATTCAAGGTATAAGGTAACTTCCATTTCAACGTATCTGAAGACGTGTGTGTGCACACAAAAGCTTATACCTTGAAGAAAACCAATTATACCTTTGACTTCATCCAATAGTCCTAGAGCTGAATCAACCAGGCCATTAGGTGAAGGGAGATGTGGTGGGGTAAGTGATGCCCCTGGTAAAGGAGACCTGGAAGGGATGGGAATGTGTGGTAGATGTTTCCGGAAAATCTCTTGAGAGTTGGGAACCAGACCTGGCAAGGGCAAATGGATGGCACCACAATGACATTTGTCTTGTTCTACTCAATCTAGCTTAAAACCCTGGGTATGAGTGGGAAGGGAAGGGAAGCATAGAAAATACTCCCCTCCAAGTAATCTGGAATGCATCCCCTAAACAGTGTGCTCCCTTGGGCCCCAGGGCACAGAATTAAGGACACTGTGCACTGGAGGATGATGCAAAAAGGTCTATCACAGGGGTTCCTCAAAGATGGAACAGAAGCTGCGACTGATTTTAGTCCAGTCACCACTCATGAGGGAGTCTGCAATCCTATTTAACTCATCTGGGATGCAAATGGCTCCATTGGATGCTTTGTGTGATACACACCATTCCCTGAATCATCGAATCTAAATACATTTTGTATCCTGGAAAAGGCTATCTATCATAACTTACTACTCATATAGTAACTCAGTCATTGGCCAACACAGCTACTTCACACTGATTCTCTTTAGCACTAGAAGTCTGTTTATTTATTTGAACAATTTGCATCCCATTCCTCAACACAAAGGCTGAGGGTAGCTCACAGCATAAATACAAGTGTATTCAAACCCTTCCCAAACCCACATCAAAACAATATAAAATAATATAAACAATGATGTTTAACTTAAAAACAACCTCCAACAGTTCAAATAAAACATATGCATAATGTTAAAGATCAGTAGAACAAGCAGAATTTGAATGATGGAGCCATGATAACCCAAAAGAGGTATGTAAATGAAACTATCGAGGTAAAGCAAAACATTGACCATTAGAACAGTAATGAATAAATGACAGAATAACTATACTTAACATAAAGCACATTTAACCTGTATAGGCAGCCATCTGGTGTCAGGCAGATGGCTGGGCAAAGGTCATCCAGAGTAGGGTGCCACACCTCTAAAGCCCATGCCCTTTTTTGTAGCAGTCAGTCTCATATTTGCTGCAGGTGGAACATGAGGCAGGGGAAACATGAGACTATGGGAGCAGGCTGTCCTTCAGGTATCCTAGTCTCAGGCTAGGATTAAAGGCCAGAGCCTTGAATTGGGCCCAAAAGCAAATTAGACACTAGGGCGGTTGTTTCAAGACCATCGATATGAGATGCTGGCCAAAATTATGCTACTGCATTTTGCACTACCTGTGGCTTCTGGGTTGTTTTAAAGGACATTCCCCATAAAGCACATTGCAATATCCCATCTGGGATGTGATCTGTGCATTGTTAAGAGATGTGCTTAAAACTGTGTTTTTATCTGTATTGTGCTGATGCTTAAATGTATGCAATGTATCTGCATTTGTGTATGGGTTTTGGGAATGCTGTGTAGTCTGTTTGCTTGAGTCTACCTGTACCTGGAAGCTGCTGTGCCAATGTGCTGCCTGCACCAGTATGCTAATGAAGACACACACACACCTACCCATCCTGCCTTGGGAAAGAGAAGGCATTCTCCATTATGCTCAGCCAAGGGACTTTCCCAAACAACAAGTATTCCACCATCAAGGAGTTTCTGGATAACACGTAACCCTGTATCTGGTTTGCATCTGGAAGTGACTTCTTCCTGTTTACTGCTCATGGACCAAGCCAGAGCATCAACACATCAAAGGTTTCCATGGCAATGCAACTTTGACACCTTGACCAAATGGTTCCTATAGAAGTATAGGGTAGAATTTTAATATTGCCCACTCCTTCTAGATAGATACGTCACATCCCAATGGCCAATAGACATAGGGAATGGGACGGACTAAGGACAGGAGGTTGGCACTGATGCCAACCCCCAAACAAGGTGATAAAAGGCTAGGAGCATCCTTTGTTCGTCGCTAGCCATCCCCACCCCACCTAGGCAACTAAAGCTCTACTGAAGGTTATTCTCACGTGCTTCCTTGGATCGCGACCAAGTGAAGCCCACACGTGTTGGCTGGTTCCACCCGTGTGAAGTAGAATCCCTCTAGATAGATCTTTTGTTCCCGTATCCCTCATTGAGATGAAACTCTCTTCTGGATCAGATAAGTATATTCGTCAACCTTTTGTGTGCTACCACCCAGTTAGTCAACGTTTATTATTTTCTATACTGATTGCTTTCCATTTCATATTGTACCTAAAGGAACTTGTGAGTGTGTGTGAACGAATCTGTTTTTGTATGTGTGAATTCCAATATTATTCAGTAAAGACAACATTTATTCTTTAAACATACAGCTGTGTTGTCTCCTTCATTAGACATAGACAGTGTCTGTCTGATTCCACTCTCTGTATACACTGGTGTCCAAGAACCCCTAAGAATTAATCTTCCCAAAGAGGATTTATGCTAACAGCATTTATAATTGTGGTCAAATTATACCACTCAAGGTTATGCCACAATACACATCTCAGTTTGCTCTGTGCAAACAAAGGTTATTCCTCTGAAGTAAGGTTATGAAGGGAAGGGATGGATCTGGAGTAAAGAAAGATCTTGAGTAGCAGTTGTTGGAAGTCCTCTCTCAGAAACCCTGGAAGGTCAGAGCCTGAAGTGGGCTACATGAACCAATTTTATGATTTGCTGCAAGGCAGTTTCTTGTTTACACATGCCATAGTAGGGAAATACTATATTTAAGTAGGAATTTTTAGCAAGGGTAAGCAATTTCAGACCAACAGATATTATCTCATTTGCAATCCTATTCAAAAATAGAACATGATTATCAAAAGACTTATCATATACCTCTAATGTAGTTCCTTTATTTTTTTATTTGTGCCAAATTGGTATAATGCAAGGAGGAAGAACGTCTTTTAATTTGACATTAGACATGTCTGTTGCTGAGATAGATGTGGTATAAAACTGGGAATCTCTGCATTCCACTAAATTCTGAGCTCAGTGCAACACTAAAGGAATTTCAGCCCACAGCAATATAGCATACGTCATGGCACAGCCATATATACAGAGAACATTTTCAGCTATGAAGCCAGAGTTAAACTGGGGCATATCATATGTGCAGTAAAGACATTTACACTGTTGGTCAATCATTCCCCCCCCCATAACATCTGGCAAGGTTGCTGGGTACTGAGTCAAAGCAGTATCATCCAAGCAAAGATATACTCCTCGCTATTCCAAGAAATCCTCCCTCCCTAATCTGAGAATGGTTACCGTGTGAAGGGGAAAATCCCACATACCTCAGTGAGACATGGCTTGGCTTACAGATTTACAGTTGCTGGCCACTAGTAAGAGAAATAAAAATGTGTTGTTTTCAGATTTTTTCTTATAATCAGGGTGTCACAGACTATGTACACATCAGACTTCAGCATTCTATCCCCTGTGTAAAGCGCTTTAACAATTCTGATATCTCTGTTCCTATATCCAAACTGTCTTACTATTACACAGAATAGGGTTACCAGATGACCTCTTTTTTTGGTGTCTATCCTCTTTGGGTGTCTTTTTTTTTTTTAACCTGATGAAAATGTTCTCGTTTTTGGTTGGAAGGTTAGGAATATTCCTAGCTAGTAGCAATTATCGCAGGTTAAATAGTTGTTCAGTCGTACAGTCGAGTCCGACTCTTCGCAACCCCATGGACCAGATCACGCCAGGCTTTCCAGTCTTCCGCCGTCCTCTGAAGTTTGCTCTATTTCATGTTCGTTGCATCGATGACACTGTTTAACCATCTCATCCTTTGCCGTCCCTGTCTTCTTTGACCTTCAATCTTTCCCAGCATCAGGGTCTTCCTCCAGTGAGTGCTCCCTTCTCATTTGGTGGCCAAAGTATTTGAGCTTCAGTTTCATTATCTGGCCTTCCAGGGAACAGTCCGTGTTGATTTCTTTTAGGATGGACTGATTTGATCTTTTTGCAGTCCAAGGGACTCTCAAGAGTCTTCTCCAGCACCATAGTTCAAAAGAATCTTTTCTTCGGCGCTCGGCCTTCCTTATAGTCCAACTCTCGCAGCCATACATGACTACTGGGAATACCATTGCTTTGACCATGCGGACTTTTGTTGGCAGGGTGATGTCTCTACTTTTTATCATGCTGTTTAGGTTAAATAGTAGGGGTATTTAAAATTATATTTGTCATAGCGATCACTTGTTTGAAGTAATCAGTCGGGAAACATGTCTTCTTTTTTGCTTTTCAGAATATGGTAACCCCAACACAGAACTAATCACAGCACTGCTGCGATTGCTGGCATGCCATGTCCCATTACTCTGTAGCCTGGCTGCAATCAACAGAATTTTGATATTGATTTCACAGTCCATTCTCCAAGTGCCTTCAGACATCATATTTATCTGAGCATTAGGGAATGTGATACAGTCCTTCTAGCACAATGCTGCAGATAACATCCAATTAGTTTTTATCATCCTTTTTTTCTGGTAAAGCAATGTAAAGATATGCTTGCTAATCTGTAGTCATCATACAACACAAAGAAAATAATATTTTTTTACCATATACTCTCATCCTATATGGAGAACTGGTACTGAAAGAATTGGGGGGGGGCACCATATTTTTGCAGGCTGAAGCAGCTGAAAGCATCCTTTTTGCATTAATGAGAGAATGGGCCATTTTTACATTGCTTTACTTTTGATATATTGTCAGTGTGACCATATCATATGAATAAACATCTGGGAGTTGTTTGGATGGGGAACAGATGAGATCATGCTGGCCTGATGAATTATGTAGTCATTTAAATCTGTTACACAATTCTAAACACATTTTTGGTATGAATTAACAAAAGGAAATTACTTGGAAAAACACTTCCATTAACTTCTAATATTTAATCAAAATATTAGTTCTGGATCAAATTTAAGAACAGGGGAGGGTAGTATAAATCTGAAATCCATCTTCTTTAAAGTATTTCATATATTCTCCAAATCACATTTACAAATTTCCCAATATGCAAATCTAGGAATTAATTCCCAGTTGGTTTACATTACTCAGATTAAGCAATATGTGCACAAAATATGACATTTCAAAAATAATGGATAAAAAAGAGCCCATCTGCTTGAACGGACATGGTCTGATACTGGTCCAAAGCAACAGTAGCATAATATTGTTCCACCAAGCAACACAATAATTAAAACAATGTAATAACACACAAATGCCAACTCTGCGTTCCTTACCATTTAAGTGAAAACATTTCTCAAAATTAATAATTTAAGTAATATGATTTTAAAATTAAAATGTGCAATAAAGGCTAAGAGAATTCCCAGAGGAACTTATATTCAGCTTCCAAGATAGTTATTTTATGTGCCTAGCTGTAATACTCCACACATACAGAAGTAAGATAACTGGAAAGAGCCTGTCCACTGATAACTTTCAGAGGCTGACCAGAACTGCTTCTTCATCATCTGAGTGACCATATTCCAAAGAGCTGGGGGGGGGGATGTGGGAATAGCACTGATATCATCAGCTACATATCACCTGTAGGCCCAATCCTATGCACATTTACTCAGAAGTAAGACCTGGAAGCTTCATAAAAATGTGCTAAAATTTCTGATTACAAAATTTTATGTCAAGGAATACCACTTAAAGTGGGATCCTCCATCTGTCATCTTTACCACCTGATTCTGTGGCATGTTTAGATCACATCAAAGTCTCACTAAGTCAAAATGGATTTACTGTCAAATAAATGTACTTGAACTGTTGTTGTACAGTAGCTGCAATGAAAAATTGTGCCCTTTGCTAATAAGCATGGGGAGATGTTTGGAAATGCAGCTTTGATTCCTCAAACTGCAGAGCATTCTTCTGTACCTTGGATATTTAAAAGTTTCCTTCTAGATCCTTTAACATAGAATTCAAAGGCATTTGCAATTTTAGAACCATATGCTGGGAGTAGGTTGGTGCCAAATATAAGCACAAAGTAATATTTTGTAAAACTGAAGCCCACTTGATGCAAATTATATCTTTCATTAGCAAAAATAGCTTTACAAACAGAGCCGAATTCTCAGATTCTTGGCATATCTGTGCATTTCTGGAAAAAATAAAAATCAGATACATGCATAAGCCCTCCTTATGTTACATTTTTAGACAAGGGCCTAACTCATACCAGCACTCTCATGACCAAAACGTATAATGTGGAGGTAGTCTAAATATCCTTACTGATAAATAAAAATACATTGATAGGGTAAATTCAAAGTGCAAGGACTCTGGAATATGAATATCCCCAGTTCAGAGATCCCGACCCATTAATAGCTAGTCTCAAGTACCTCTGCATTTGGATTCAGTTCATGAAGACTATTCCCACCTGTCTTTTCTTCTTGTCAGTCCCTCTTCTCAAGCAAAAGCATTAACTCTTCAGAGGTGGGTAACTGGTGACAGGGAATGGTTGTCTGAGACAGAAGAAACTTTACTAGCTTCCCCTTAACTGGTGATAATGCTTAGGAGTGTCGCTTCCTGTAGAGCATGAGATCTGTCATTTCCACTATTTTCCTGGGTTTTTACCCACGAATTCTTCTGGAATGATTAAAAAAAAATGAACACATTCTGAAGCTGGGAAGGAACAGAACTGTACACACACATTGTTTTCCGCAGCCATTACATTAATTAGCTCTGTTCTCAACCACAGAGGGGGAAAAAACCCAGGTGTCTTCAAGAGTTCTGCCATCCATTCTTCACGTATTCTGCTGTGTTCCTTGGATGTCCATGCTTGGTGAAGGCTGTTCTTAATGTGTCTAGGTTGGAGATATTTTTCTCAGTGAAACCTCTGTGCTATCTTTGTTTTTTTTTTTTTTTTTTTCCAAAAGGGGGGGGGGGGGGGGGGATAAGAAGTATGCCTCTTGGTTTCTGGAGCTGCAGAGGCTGATGTTCTGACGAATAGAGAACACTGCTGGAGACTCTTATTTACAGTAGGGCACCATAGATGTCCAGAGATGCAATCAAATGGTTCAAAATGAGGACCTGGGTTGTAAACGAAGTCCTACTGACATGTGATATATTATACTGTATTTTCTCAAGTACTTTCCCCCCAGAAAACTGAATATGTGAGAAGAGTGTGTGTGTGTGTGTGTGTGTATGTATAGCCATGTATTACAGCTATATTTGCTTCATGTAATCTAGAGTTTTCTAGATGCTTATTTAATTTTAGATTATTGCTGACTACTGGCATTCATAGATACTAAGAAGGCTCCACTAATCTTTCCTTGAAAATGGATGAAGAAGAGATTCCTTGAACTCAGAATCCACCTGAAAACTACTCCAATTGTTTTCTTAAGAGTTCTGATACAGCAGTACTTACCAACTCAACTGATGCTATTCGTTAGGAACTGTAGAAGTGGGCAAAATTTGCACCATGTTGCGTTCAACTCATTCTGGGTCATAATTCTGAACAACAAACTTTCACCAGGACAGAAGAGTATTCTGCAGAATCCAGCATGTCTGATTCAAATGCATACTTAACTGAAACAAGAACAGGGGTACAAGTGCAATGGTAGAAGAATTCTCTTTCCTTCCCAAGGTACAAAGGGAAGGTACATATGCTAGTGTAATTCTATCCTTGTAAAGGTTATGGTAAAGTCCCATTAGTGTTACTGATGACTGCAAACTGCTTAGAGTGAGGTAATGGGGGCAAAGGAGCATGTTCTGTCCGGCTGCATGAAAACTGAAGGTATCAATTTGACCATGTGATAATGTGTATTTTTTACTCCCACTACTCTACTATATCTGAAATAGTAATTCTAAAGTATTGCTAAGTCTGCTGACCACAAAAGAACAAGGAGGATATGGGTAGAGGAACAAACAATCTGCAGTATGTCTCAAAAGATTAGAAGTGTATCTGCTTTGCTGGCTGAGATGTAGAAGTTAGCCTTGGGATATGTAACCAAGTGCAGTTTGCACGTGTAAAAAGTTGTTTGTGTAGGGGTGTAAAAGTTATACTCTGGGCTCCATTAAAATCGGAGCAGAATGGGCGAAGCTGATTTGCCTTTCTGTATCCCCTTATTCCTGAAGAGGGGAAGAAAGACTGAATTTATACCCCACCCTTCACTACCTTTAGGAGTCTTAAAGCAGCTTACAAACTCCTTTCCCTTCCCCTCCCAACAACAGACACCCTGTGAGGTAGGTGGGGCTGAGAGAGCTCTGACAGAAACTGCTCTTTCAAGAACAGCTCTGACAGAACTACAGCTTGCCAAAGATCATCCAGCAGCTGCAAGTGGAGGAGTGGGGAATCAAACCTGGTTCTCCCAGATTAAGAGTCCACACACACAACCACTACACCAAACTGGAATAGTCTTTTCTATTCAACTGAGTCCCTCGCCTGTGTGTGTGTTAATTGGAACGCAGATTAGAGTCCACACACTTAACCACTACACCAAACTGGAATAAAGTCTTTTCTATTCAACTGAGTCCCTCGCCTGTGTGTGTGTGTGTTAATTGGAACGACACATGCCAGGTTAATGGCCCATTTTGGCAACAGTATCAGATTCAAAAGATACCTTGCCTAACAACTGAGAAGACTTCAAAAGCATAAAGCAGAAATGACTTTTTAAAATAATTAATAGGAGCAATAATGATAAAACAGTATCTAGTTTATTATGTATAGAAAGAGATTTCCAGAATTTACAAACACCCACATATTTCATTCCAGGGATATTTTAATTTGAAAAGTTCACCCACGTTTTGTTTGCTTTACTTTCCTTCTTCTTACAATATATACAATGGAAGACTTTGATTTATTTTTCTGATGTTTTGTAAGTTCCTGTGCAACCAACAGTTTCGAATTCACACTTGTAAGTATCATGCACAGTAAAAAATTGACTTTTCATGAATACAGCCTAATGTTTTACAGGTAGAGTAAAAAATATGATTCTTTTTCTTTTTGAAAGAACTCAGCTCAACCTCAGGGTTATTTTACAAATGATGACATCAGTAAATATGACTGTACAATCCAGATCCATGGGCCACTGATTCATATTATATTATATTCTGAATTATAATCTTTAAAAGAACAGTACTCTACTCTATTGTTAATCATCTTGATTTAAGCAGTTTCCCCCACCCCAGCCCCACTCTGTTTACAACAGAATATAGTATACCTCAGTTCCACATCAAAAAAAGATGTGCTGTAGGAAAAAGTTACATTTTTAATTAAAAAAGTACATGTATAAATCAAAAAAACCCTATGTTAAATATTTAATACTCTTCAACCAACATTAACAGTTTGGATGTAATAATTTACACTGATGATTTGTCATACAGGTTTTTCAGCAGCAAATTAAATTTCATGTCTTAATGTCAATGTGCTAGTAATATACCCATTCTCACCATATTACAGTGGTGGGCACATGAGTTCATTGTAGCCAGCTAAGTCTTTATGGTAGAGGAGGAAATAATTGCAGGCTTGTTGTCCAGGTGTCACAGTGCTTTTGCTTGGCACACACAAGAAAAATGTGCAGTTCAGTCAACTAAGTCCTGAGGTTTGTGTAAAGTAAACAAATTGAACTGGATGCATCATACCCATCTACTGAGGAAGAAGATGCGAGGTCCTAGTTGTGATACACAAAACAGAGTCTGGATACCCATGAGTTCAAAGAAGGATTTTTCTGAGGTCATAGAGGTCGTTGTTCTGAGAACAGAAAAAGAAAGAAAATGATATATTTAAAACAAAAAGGATTATAATTTCTGTGTTTTCTTAAACAAACTAGAGAAATAGAGTAAGGTAGCACTTTCTACTGAAAACCAAACAAACAAAATACAAATTGCTGAAATATGTTCCGCAGCACCACAAATAACACTACTTGCTACAATAATCACAAAACCTTTTTGCAACCGACTGGAACACACAACTGCACCAAAGCAGCTGAGGATGACTTCTGTTATTGGGCGGGGGATATGGGCTGGGGGTTTTTCCCCCCTCAGCCAGAAAGAAACCACCTTTAGCAGCTTTTCTGTCCAAGGCCTCCTGTTATTCCTCAAGAAAAACAAGCACTCTGCAGGAGGTGCAAAGGATTCAACCACCTCTCCCTTTTCTTGGTCTTCCACTCCATCAGAACTGCAGCCACTCACTACCCCTTTATCTTGTAAAAGAGGCCCTCCTAGGGGAAATCAAAATGCTGTTCTGTCCTAATTGGCTCTTCTAAACTGTAGAACAAAGTTTGAGTTCAGTGGCACCTTTAAGACCAACAAAGTTTTATTCAAAGTATAAGCTTTTGTGTGTAAGCACACTTCATCAGACACAATGAAATGAAATCTTCTCAAGCCCCACTTACAGGAAAAATAGGGTGGGGGGGACCCATTAGGAAGGGCCAGTCACAACCAAGATGCATATGTAGGGCTGAAATTGGATCAGGTGGCCAGTAAGATCAATGCATGGCAGCAAATTAGCACATAAATGCAAGGGTTAACAAAGAGATGTGAGAACGAAGGTGGAGTCCATCGGCACCCCCAAGACAAAACCGAGTTCAACCCTGGGTACATGCCAGAACATAAACTCAGCTTGTGCACATTTCTTCACATACATTGAAACAGATTTCCTCAAATATTACATGCAGGTGTGGGGGGGGGGGGGGGTTATTTGCCAGGAAGAGCTAATTAGAGTCAAGATGCATAAGTAACAGAGCAATAAATACAGATAAGACTGGAACAACACATTTCGTAGGACATGTAAATAGCAGCACATTGGCATACAGATAATAAGGGAGTTAACAACAGATGTGAGAACCAACTTGGCCTGACTAAGACCAACAAAGTTTAATTTCTGGGTATAAGTAAGAACTGAGTGACTTAGCATGTGTAGTGAGATAAGAAGTCGATATCTCTGTTAAGCCCTGGGGGTCCCGTTGTCCTGAGTTTTGTAATAACTTGGAATTCAGCAATCTCCCATCCCACTATTTTTGAAATTCCTTTGCAATAAAACAGCCCCCACTAGAACCTCCCCCCTGGGAGGCTGAAATGCTCTCTTACAGGTTTCTCAGTTTTGTGATAAGAATATAAGAGAAGCCAATGTTGGATCAGGCCAATGGCCCATCTAGTCCAATACTCTGTCACACAGTGGCCAAAAATACCAGGTGCCATCAGGAGGTCCAGCAGTAGGGCCAGGACACTAGAAGCCCTCCCACTGTTGCCCCCCCCCCCAAGCACCAAGAATACAGTGCATCACTTGCCCAAGCCTGAAAGTTCCTATTTACCTTGTGGCTAATAGCCACTAATGGACTTCTGCTCCATATGCTTATCTAATTCCCTCTTGAAGCTGCCCATGCTTGTAGCCACCACCACCTCCTGTGGCAGTGAATTCCATGTGTTAATCACACTTTGGGTGAAGAAGTACTTCCTTTTATCTGTTCAAACTGACTGCTCAGCAATTTCATTGAGTGCCCATGAGTTCTTGTATTGTGAGAAAGGATTCTAAATATCAGATTGGTGTCCATTTATCCTTTGGCATAGGGTTTGACCTGTTTGTCCTATGTAGAGAACTGAAGGGCATTGTTGGCATTCAATGACATATACAATGTTAGAAGATGAGCAGGTGAATAAGCATGAGATGCAGTGGCCGATGCTGTTAGGTCCAGTGATCGTGTTGTCTGGGTGTATGCGCCAGCAAAGTTAGCATCTGGATTTATTGCAAGCTCTGGTACCAGTTTCTTTTTTTCCTTTTATTTTTAAAAAATGTAATGTTCAAATTAGATGCTCTTAAAGGTGCCACTGGACTCAAACCTCTCTCAGCTTTCTCACTGTCTTAATACACAGTCCATATATTACATCAATGGAGGGGGAAGAGAGGAGATTTTGCTTTGCGATGCACAGAAGCAAATGCTTTCACTACATTTCCTAAACAGCAAGATTTGAGTCCAGCAGCCCCTTAAAAACCAACATGATCTCCAAGGTGTAAGCTTTTGAGAGTCAAAGCTCAAGTAGGAATGGCGATCCCTGAGCCATTATACCTCCATTCCTACTTGCATCTGATGAAGGGAGCTTTGACTCTTATACCCTAGAAGTCTTATAGATCTTCAAGGGGCTACTGGACTCAAATCTTGTTCTTCCACTGAAGACCAACATGGCTACCTACCTAGAACTATGTATCCTGAAGTTTTCTGGCCATTAACAATCCCAGAGAAATTATTCTGCCGCAATAGCTAATGATATACTAGGATGACAAATGAAAAGATGGACCATTCTGTCTAATCTAGGAAGCAGAAAAAGTGATAATGCCTTTCCATTTTGATCACTGATTTAAAAAAAAACCTGATTACTTATAACCATATTCCCCAAATTTGTCTGACAGAGGTCGTGATCACACACAGAATTAGCCACGCCATAGGCACGAATGCCGGGCGGATTTTAAGGGTGCGATCACACGAGAACATCTTCCAAGTGTCCTGCACCCATCAGCAACCTGTTTTGCTCCACTGCAGAAGCAGGGTAAAAGACACTAGGGAAAGTTCGGTAGCAAACAGGTTGCTACGGGCCAGGAATGGACTTTCCCTGTGTGATCACTCCAGTGCGCTCCCATGGCGTCATGATGGTCTGATCAGGCCATCCCGACTCCATGCAGTTGTTTCCCCCCCCATTTCGGTATGTGCATCATTGTACACTGCATAGGGAGCATTCAGTGCGGAGATGCAAATCATTGATCCCTTGTTGAAGAGCACTGAAAACATGCGGCAAAAATCCCACCCGATTCACCCACGGTTGCGTCTGATCACACAGTGGCGGGCTGCCTCCCTAAGGACTGTGTGATCGCACAACTGCGGGTCAAATTCCTCCGGAGGGAATAGCCTCGCTTCCCCCCCGGTTTATCTTGCATGTGTGACCGCAACCAGAGATGTGAAAAACCCAATGCTAAAATGCCTATGACAATACACCCTTTTTTGTTCTGTCAACAGCTTTTAACGTTTTGTCTTTAATATGTTGTAATTCTCAATTAAATCAAATTTATATTACACCAAAGACTTCAAAGTATAAGATATGTGTCTATTTTTTATATTACAAATTGCTTGCTCCTAGAAGTTAGTCAAGTAATCTATTATTCACCCTTTAATAAAAAGTTGTGACTTTCCACAGGGATACTGAAAGACTGAGAGGGCCTGTGCATTAATTGCCCAAGAAACAGAATTTATTTTGTGTGGTCCTTCATGTGAACGAGAAGCCTATCCTTGCAAATGTGTGTTATGCTATGAAAATTCCCTGGAGAATTCCCTCACAGCTCTCTTACATACTTTAAACTGTCTTATGAACTCTTACTTCAAATCTACTGGAAAGTTCCTACTGGAATATCTGTATGCAGCTGGGCCTAAAATTAGTATCACACACTTTTTATTAAAAGGGCTAGTGACAAAGAAAGAAATTGCCTCATTTAATCTGGGAAGGGCTGAGGTGCACATGGTTTGTTTTTCGTCTTCATATCTGGCTGTCGTCCAGAAGGGCTGAATGAACAGCTTAGTGCAGGAACAAACTGTACCCTGCAGAATGGTCACATGCTCTAACCTGCGATGGATATACAATCAAAGAAATGGAGGGGGAAAATATACAAGTCAGCTACATATGTCAAATCTTGTTGCTTTACTTTAAATAGATACTTTAAATAGTATGGCTGCAGCCAGACTTCCCTCCCCCGTATCTCAGGATTCTCTAGGAACCCCCCTCCACATAACTTTTTATTATATTTTTATTGATATCTGTATCAGCTTTAAATTTCTGTCTAACAATTAAGACTGTTAACCAAAAGTGTTTGAAAATCATAAGAAACTAGTGCTGATTTGATTTCTCCACAAGTATGCATAGGATACAGCTCTTTAAAAAAGTAAAAAACTAAGTGCAACCATGATTCCTGGGTTAGGACGGGAAACCTAGATCTGTTGCATCTATCATAATTTGTTACACTGGTTTTCTGGATTGGTAATATAACATTACATAGCCCTCTATGAATATCTGTCTGACCAGGAAGATCTAGTTTATTTAATGCTACAGCATTAGAAATGATATATAGAACTGAGATATTACACAGAAGTCAGGTCTTTGAGTGATCAAATATTCCACGAGACAGATCTAGCGAAGGGCTGGAGAAGGCCTTGTGCTGATAACTTGAGATGGCAGTCTAAACCAAAAGATGGCAGCAAGTACAGATTGTAATTCATAAGTATATAAATACCAGTTAACCAAGATGGCAGCAAGTACAGATTGTAATTAATAAGTATACAAATACCAGTTAACCATACAAATAGCCAGTAACCATAGTGGTCACTTCCACACATTCTGCCCCCCCAGTGTCCTCAGGTCTTGCCACATTTTCTTATGTAAGGATGTGTTCAGACGGCTCTTTAGATCCACATGAGGCACGGGTGCCTCATGGATTTAAATGTAATGTCCAGACATCAACATCTGGGAAACGTCCGTCTTCCGTGAGCATCCTGTTTTGCCGCACCTCGGAGCCGTACTAAAAAGATACTACTTTAAACCTGGAGCTTTCGGTTCCAACGGGCCACTCGCGGACTTTCCCCCATCTGATCATTCCAGCGCTCAATTAAAAATGTCGTCAGACCATCCCGAACGGGCGCCATTTTAAAAAAATCTTGATTCTGCGCATGCGTGGATAAACAAGGCCGTGATATCATGCCTATGTGCATGCGCAACAAGTTTTTAAAAAAACCCCACCGTGCATGCCTCCTTCAGTGGATGCCATCTAGACAATCCACAGTGGAAGCAGCACGCGGTAAGGCGATTCCTCCAGGGGATGTCTGGTCGTACAAGGATAGATTTAAAAGATCGGGATCAAATTTGAGCCGGCATAATGGTGGGATTAGCTGTCCATCTGAACGCACCCTAAGTCACTTTCCAAGGGGAGAAAATGGGATGAAGGCTTGAGCCCTGCCTATATTAAATGACAAGCTGTCTACATGCTGATAAGTGTTGGACAAAGTGGGCAAGTCTCTGTCACTATCAGCAGACTTTGAAGAAATAAATTTATCACTTGGGCAGAATGAGATCATACAGTATGTGCAGAGATTTCTAGTACAAATTGGTTCAGGTGACAAAGAACAAAGTATTCTAACCTACACTATGCAAGAAGATTGCATTATCCTGCACTGCGGACAGTAACTTTCAACATAATGGGACAACATCTCTTCAAAATCCTCCCCCTAACTCCTTGCTGTGCAATAGACTGATGTGATCTTGTCATTGCATATGTGTAATCACTCATTAATATGCAAGCCATTTTTTTCACTAACGGTACAGGAACCATTATTAATTGTTTATATACAGAACCAGATATGCCTGCAGACTGTAGCATGGACAAAAAGAAATACCGAATGCATGGGGGCAACTCCATGTTTAGTGTCCATACAGAGAAAAAATCGGCAGTATGACAAGACTATTAAATATTAGCAAGGAAAATAATACCTTGGATCCAATGGGTTGAGACCAGTGTTCCCTCTAAGCCGAGTTAGTGTGAGCTAGCTCACAGTTTTTTAGCCTCCGGCTCACACATTTTGGTCTTTGCTCAGGAAGGACGGCTCCAAAGGAAACTAATGTATGCAGTAGCCAAACAGCTCGCTCATGACTTTAATGCCAGTAGCTCACAAAGTAGAATTTTTGCTCACCAGACTCCACAGCTTAGAGGGAACGTTGGTTGAGACCCAGTGTGGTGCAGTGGTTAGAATATCAAACTAGGATATGGAAGATTCAAGTTTGAATCCCTGCTTTGCCATGCAAGCTTTCTGGATGACGCTGGGTTCACATACTCCCAGACTAGCCTACCTCACAGGGTTGTTGTGGGGATAAAATGGAGGAGAGTAGAACAATGAAAGCCACTATGGGACCCCATTGGGGAGAAAGGCAGGGTATTAATGAAGTAAATACATAAATAAAGGTGGCCCTCTGCATGAGGAAGGCATGTTCTGTTCTCAGAAGAAATTATTTACGCCTCATGCTAGAATGTTGTGCAAGAAAACTAGACCTAACTTCACAAATGTACCTTGCTTGTGCTAGAGACTGCACAAAAGCTTTCACAATCTCTTGCATAAGCAGAGCCATAAAAAACCCCCTGCTTATTAGGAAGAATATCTATCTATTATAGCACGATGTGAGCTTCTCTGGTAGTGTCTGTGAAACTATTTTCTTCCTGCTCATAGTTCTTTGGATCCAGCCACAAAGTGGCATAAATTTTAGACTATATATGAAACCATCTATTGTTTTAATGTTTATTGCTTTATATTGTCACTGCCCAACTTGGGTACAGAAATGCTTGGGACAAAAACTGCCATATATCTGAGACAGAGATCAAGCAAGCAAGCTCTCAGATATCTGATGTCCAATAGAGAGCTACAAAACCTAATTTTGTTTTTTTATTTTTTTAAATTTTATTTTTCAAATTTTCAGTACAAAAAAAGAAAATAAAGTATACATGATAAACACTTGGTGGAGTTACGTTATACATTTTTCTCAATCCATTTGTTAACTTTTTGCCATTTTTGTTTAAACTTGCTTTCTGCTTTTCCTGATAACAACATATTCAGCTTATTCACTTCTGCTGTCTCAAAATTTTTCATAATTATTTCCTCTCTACTCGGTATTTTATCCATTTTCCAACACTTTGCAACAAGGATCCTCGATACTGTGAGTATATATAATATGATACACAATTCATTATACTTAAAACAGGGCTCTTTTTGTAGCAAGAGCTTCTTTGCATATTAGGCCACACACCCCTGATCCTCCAAGAGCCAATCCTCCAAGAGCTTACAGTAGCCCCAGTAGGAAGAGCTCTGTAAGCTCTTGGACGATTGGCTACACTAGGGGTGTGTGGCTTAATATGCAAAGGAGCTCCTGCTACAACATCTGGTGTTATATTAAGCAGGTATATTTCTGATAACAACGGTAATTCTATCTCCATGATCTCTTTTATTAGAAGCTTAATGCTTTCCCAAAATTTCTGTATCTTCTCGCATCGCCACCATATATAATACATTCCTATATTATTTCTACACCTCCAACAATTTCCAGATACATTTGTATAACATTTAAGTAGTTTATCGGGTGTCCAATGCCATCTATATAACATTTTAAATATGTTTTCCTCTAAAAAACCTAATTTTGAACAGGGTTCAGGAGTACAGATTTTAAAAATCTTCACTATGGGGCCACATACAGCTAAGGAGGATTTTTCTATACACATGTCTAAATGGTGTGGGGGGGAATTGCAAAAAAGATTGTGCTTTCACAGATATTGCAACTTGAAGCGGGAAAAAAATCTCATAATGCTTCATCAAGATCTCAGCCACCACTGGGTATGTAACAACCCAAGTAATCAGTGGCATAAATTGAGAAAACAGAATAAATCAAAGGGGGGCAAATGGTGGCAAGAAAGGAGGTAGCAGGAGAAATAAGAGGAGGTGGCAGAGGTAGCAATGAGAATTTTGGGGAGGGAGAAAGGGGCATGGGAAATGGGAAAAAATGGGGAGATAAAGAGGGGGAAGCAGGGACCAGTGGAGGATGAGATTTCCCTTCCCCTGAAAGTTACTCACAGGTCCCCTGCTTCCGCAGGCCCTTTCTGCAGGCATATTTACCCCACAGTTTCTGCACAACCGATTCTGTTCGCATTTACTTTGGATCCAGTGCTGGCAATTCTGCACCTCTGGATTTTCCCCCAGAAGTTGCAAAATATGCAGATCATGAATTCTGCATCTACAACCAAAACCTGCATTTTTTGCTTAACTGTGGTTAACGTCACTTGTGACCTGTGGGGGGTTGGCATCCAATAGCCAACGACTTGGTCGGGTGCGTGTGCAAGGAATGGGGCACACCACATCTTCCTCTTTCCTCTCCCTCCAGCTTTCCTACCCCCTTCAGTTCACAACCGCTGGGCTACTCTTTTGTCCCTCTTCCCCTACACCTCATTCAGAGCACCCGCAAGAAGCCACGCAGAGCTATTTGTAGCTGCAGGGAACCCTCCCCTGCTGCTCCGGCCCTGGTGGGTCTTCCTGGCCACAGAGAGCTCCAGGTCTTAACCAAGGAGCCTTGGGAGTGGGAATGATTTGATGCCCCCCCGTTCTCCCCCCCCCGCGGCTCTCCAGCACCGCTGACTGCACTTCGCACAGAGCATGGTGATTCACTTGTTTTTTGTTTTAAATTTGTTATTTTAGGAGATGCCATCTCACAAGCTATTTTGGTCAACTGAAGCATTACATGAGGAAATGTTTTCAAACCTTTCCCATCTCAGTGTCAGTTTTATTCCGTACTAACGATCGCCCCTTTTATTTTTGTTTGTTTGTCCATCTCCGTTCCATCCTTCACTCCATTTAAATCCTCCTTGTTCAGTTGAATGAAACTGTCACAGGGAAACAGCCACCGACTTGGCTGAGCCAGTGCGCAAGTGATGGGGCACACCGCAGCCTCCCCTTTCTCTCCTTCTCGCTCCCCCACTCCCAGGGCTACTCTGGGCATAGGCGACCACAGAGGGACGCCACTTAGGAAGCTGGATGGTCTGTCAGTCTGCAATGGCAGTGTCTGCAGTGGTTGCCGGAGCGGGGGGGGATGGGGTTCCTGGGGGGGGGGGGGAGAAATCTTTCCAGCAGAAACACTTCCAAAAAGCAGAGTTTTTCAACTTGCTGGAAGGAGTTAAATTAAGAACATAAGAACATAAGAGACGCCAATGTTGGATCAGGCCAAAGGCCCATCCAGTCCAACACTCTGTGTCACACAGTGGCCAGAAATACCAGTGCCATCAGGAGGTCCAGCAGTGGGGCCAGGACATTAGAAGCCCTCCCACTGTTGACCCCCCCCCAAGCACCAAGAAGACAGAGCATCACTTGCCCCAGAGCCCCTAGCTATACCTTGTGGCTAATAGCCACTGATGGACCTCTGCTCCATATGCTTATCTAATTCCCTTTTGAAGCCGTCCATGCTTGTAGCACCCACCACTTCCTGTGGCAGTGAATTCCATGTGTTAATCACTCTTTGGGTGAAGAAGTACTTCCTTTTATCCGTTCTAACCCGACCGCTCTGCAGTTTCATGGAGTGCCCACGAGTTCTTGTATTGTGAGAAAGGGAGAAAAGTACCTCTTTCTTTACCTGCTCTTTCCCATGCATAATCTTATAAACCTCGATCATGTCACCCCTCAGTCGTCTTTTCTCCAAGCTAAAGAGCCCTAAGCGCTTTAACCTTTCCTCATAGGGAAAGTGTTCCAACCCTTTTATCATTCGAGTTGCCCTTTTCTGCACTTTTTCCAAAGCTATAATATCCTTTTTAAGGTGTGGTGACCAGAACTGCACACAGTATTCCAAATGAGGTCTCACCATTGATTTATATAGGGGCATTATTATATTGGCTGATCTGTTTTCAATACCCTTCCTAATAATCCCCAGCATAGCATTGGCCTTCTTTATTGCAGTCACACACTGTCTCGACATTTTCAGTGAGTTATCCACTACAACTCCAAGATCTCTCTCTTGCTCAGTCTCTGCCAGTTCAGACCCCATCAATGTGTATTTATATTTAGGATTTTTGGCTCCAATGTGCATCACCTTGCACTTGGCCACATTGAACCCCATTTGCCATGTTGACGCCCACTCGTCCATCCTTGACAGATCCCCTTGGAGTGCCTCACAATCCTCACTGGTTTTCACCACCCTGAACAACTTTGTATCATCCGCAAATTTAGCCACTTCACTGCTTACTCCCATTAGAGGTATCAAACATTTGTTACGAAGGCCAGATCTGACATAAATGTCGTGTTGTTGGGCCGGGCCATGTGTGCCACCACAGATACAAACTTTATAAAGATGATTTCAGATGCCGAATGGCAATAGCAAGCTTGATTGAATTAGGTGTGATATACAGAGGGGTAGTGGGCACAGAGTTATCAGCGTTGGTAATGAGACAGGAAACCTAGATCTTAGTTTGGTCAAGGAGGATTTTTTTTTTTTTTTGTCAAGGAGGATTCAGTCCAGGAGGATGCAAAGAATAAACATGTCTAAATGGTCAACCCCCCCTACCACAAATTTTGGTCAACCCCCCCTGCCACAAATTTTGTTAGTCTTTATGGTGCTATTGGACTCTTGCTCTTTTCTGCTGCTACAGAAAGACTAACATGGGTATCCATCTTGATCTGTCTGAAGTGAGCAGTGTCTCACAAAAGCTCATACCTTACCACAGTTTTTTTAGTCTTTAAGGTGCTACTGGACTCTTAGTCTTTCTACTGCTATTAGAAACCACAACATTCAAAAACCAGTGGGGGAACATTTTAACCTTGCAGGATACTCAGTTGCTGGCCTAAGAGTAGCAGTTTCAGAGGGAGATTAGAATGAGAGACTGTTGAATTGCAACTGATAATGAAGATAAAGAAAATGCATCCTCCTGAACTAAATTGAGATCTAAGTTTCTTCTCTCTTTACCAATGCCTGCTATTGTCATTTTGGGTCTGAAATCACTTCCGTCTCGAAGATATAAGGACAGATGGACTCACATTCTAGCTGCATCTGAAGAAGTGAGCAGTGACTCATGAAAGCTCATGCCCTGCCACCAATTTTTCTAGTTGTTAAGGTGGTACTAGACTCTTGCTCCCTTCCACTAATAAAGACTGCAAGTTGTGCTGTTAGATTTCTTCCCCTCACATCTGTTAGAACTGGAGAGGGAGATATCTCTCTCCTGCTCTCTCTGGCTCTTTCACTCCCTTTCCCCCCCAAAAAATGTGCACTCATACAAAAAGCTTATACCTGGAATAAAACTTCATTGATCCACAGGAGTCCACCTCTCTCTCTCTGGCTCTTGCCCTTCCCTTCCCTTCTCTTCCCTTCCAAAGGAGGAGGGGAGGGAGGAGCCCTCAGCCAATTGAGGGAAGGGAGGCTTGGCTTTCTTCTCTCCTCTGTGAAACAGAAAGCAGGAGAGAAGAGAGCTGGGCAAAAGCAAGCTGTGATGCAGGAACAAGGAAGCAAGAACAGGAAATAGGAAGCAGACAAGAGCCAATTGCTTGCGGGCTGGATAGGAGCTCTGCAGGGGCCCATTCCAGCTCACAGGCTGCATGTTTGACGCCCCTGAGTTAAATAAAAAATAGATGTTTCACTCTCTTCCTCCTTCTGCCTCCAGCTCCGTATCAAAGCCTATGGGGGGGGGGACGCAGCTCCCAGCAATGGGAAGCAGCACTGCGGGTATGGAGAACCAGTTTCTCCCCATGAAATCTGCTCCTGCTTTCCCTCCAAAAGTAACTCAAAGGGGTGGGGAGACAGATTTAAGCCCATCTACACTGCTGATTGCCTCCCTGCACCAGGTGCAACCAGCACAGGTGACCTCAGAGCCTTGGCAATTTTACAGAATGCAGACAGCTGTTTGGCTTTTGTACCTGTACCCTTGCCTCCTGTGACTGCATCTCGTGGCCTCTGGTACCTGCAAACATGAAAGTCTTTGGGGAACCTCTTGAAAAACAAGCTCCCATTCAAAGCATGCACTACACCCACACACTACTTTCCCTTCAGTTGCAAACACAACAAAGGACTCCCCAGGAGGATGCAGAAGGGGGGTGGGCTGAGGAGTCGCCTCCGAGGGGGCCGGAAAAGCAGCAGGGGAAGGAAATAAGGAGAAATGTTTCTGCATTCCAATTACTCCAGTGAGGGCGCGGGGAGGATAAAATTTTTGGTAAAACAGCATTCAGAAAACCCAGGGGAACTGCGGAGCGACACCAAACTGAGAGCTGAGCAATGCAGAATTAAAAAATAACCCCAGGGGAATGCAGGGCAAAACCAGGAGGCAATGCAAAAATAAAAATATATCATGAAGTGAAAGCAGAAGACAATGCAAAATTTGCCATGAAGCAGAATAGCTGGGAGTGCAGGGGAAAACCCGGTGCAGAAAGGGCCACAGTTTATTCAATAAGGGGGGAAATCAGATGTGGACTTTTTCTGAATGCTAAATATAGAAAATGTTTCTAGCAGCATTTAATTTGAGCTTGTCAAAATTGCTAGACAGCAGTATCCTACAATTTAAACAGCACTTCTCATTCACAAGCACAATACAGCATTCAAACAGCAATATTACATGACCTTACAAACATTTGATATGATATCAACCGGCAATGGATGAGGAGGAAAAACTGAACTGAAAATTTCAGACTTCTGAACAAAGTGAGTCCAAGTTTCTTCTCAACTCTGGTTCTAACAAAGCACAGGAGGCCTAAGCAACAGCATGGCCATAAATTATTAATTTCCTCTCCTCGGTAAAAGTAAGATTATTTTTAGATTCCGTCCTCCTTTTCCTATTTTTTAGATTTCATGTTTTGACACACTTTCGACATATTAGAGGATGATACAATTAAAATTAAGTTCTTTGAAGTAGCCCTGATTTAAAAATTAAGCACATGCTTAACTCTTCCCTATTAACAAAGACTGCAGAGTGAAATGTTTGTATATTTGCTTATATTTGTTTATAAAAATATATTAGTGTAGATTTTATGAGACTGTATGCTCCACACTCATGCGTATGAGCCAGATGGCCCTGTCTATTGGGTTGTGGCGAGTTTGCCCTAGTTTATACATATGGAAAGGTCTGGATTCTGAAGATAGTGTCTAGAAGATGTATGAAAGCTTTTTTATAGCTCAGAGTGAATGGAGCTTTCTTGGAGCTACCTGAACACTCTAAGCCATGGCAGATGTGGAGGAGGATCATTTTCAGCACAAAACAATTTTCTTGGATCCACCCAAAATCGAGCCAGTTTTTAACATCTGTGACATGAGGAGAGCAAGAATCACTTATAATGGTAGGAATAGGCTTACAACAAAACACAGTAACAAGAAACTCTTTAAAATGCATCTTCCTCTTTTTTCTTCTTTATTAGGGCGGACTACACAGCCCTAATAAAGAGGCCTCCTTGTACATACAGAATGCTTTTTAACCAGGTGAAAGGTGCAAAATTACAGCTTGGAAATGGACACCCAGTTACAATTTCTTTAAAAATGCCCTGCCCTATTATAAGAAGTTGGCTAAGTTTAGAGGAGAGTGCCTTTCAGTTTTAAGTCAGTATTTGGATACTTCCATTGTTTCTTATCAACAAAGACCAGTGTTTCCTTAACAACGCACAGAACTTTGCAGAGGACAAGCATTTTAAGAAAGAGTTTTCTGACTTCAGCATGCTGTGGTAAGGGTCGTTAACATTAATGACATCATTGCTGGCAGCCTGAAAACAGGGAAAACCTGTGTTTAATCCATTTCCTACTCACCACAGGCTTCAAGCTGGATTCCCCAATAATATGGTTTTGAGGCTGACTTTATGGAAGACGTTGGTAATGCAAGAAAAATGTACTTGAACAAAAAGAAACACGTCTTTTACTACAAGGTACCTCTGACACGTGGTCTCTGTTCAACATCTGCTGCAAGACACATGCAGATAACACTAATGCATGATCCAGCTGGCACACCATTCCTTTTTCAAGGCTGTTAAACAAGATGACATAAGGTACCTATGCCATGGCTCATGCTACTATTAAACCGCATTACTATCTCACAGAATCACACAGCTGATGGAAAAGCCCATTTGTACATGCCTTTAAAGATACAAAAAGCCCAAGGCCTTTTTTTAAAAAAGCAGTTCCCAAGTAATTTAGCTTCCAATACAATGTACAGAGAAAAACTAACAAAATTTATCTGAAATTTTTAGGAGGCATTGCAAGGCCGTTCTATTTGCCAGGGTTTTAAATGGGGAACAGACAGCAGTCTTAACTTTACCCGAGATTAGTTTGACTGGGACCTATAGAAAGGAATTTTCAGCCACCATCCTCAGACTACAGAATTTCCTCCCCAATGAGGTGTCACTGGCATTGTCCCTGTAGGCTTTTGGAGCAGACGTTTCCAGAAGGCCTTCAGTGGCCCCTGCCACACGGCAGGGGAAAAGCCTCTTAAGGCGCGGCTTTTAAAAGCCGCGCCAACGTTGAGACGCCGCGGCGGGATCCCACGGATCCCCTGGCTGCGGCGCCTTTTCTCCCCGGCGCGATCAAACGCCGGGGAGAAAACATGGCCCTAATCGGGAGCCGGCCGAACTGCGCATGTCAGAGCATGCGCAGTTCGGCTCCGGGCCGGGGTTGTGCCGGCGCAAGGAGGCACCGGCGATCAAACGCCCGGCTAGAAGCACGTCTTCAAGTTGAACCACCAAGGTAGGTGGTTTCAACTTGAAGCGGATTTGAGCGGGGAAGGGCCAGTTCGGGGACGGAAGCACCACGCTTCCCAGATGTTGTGGTGTGATCGCGCTGGTTTGATCCGCCCCCGAACTGTCCCGCAACTGGCCCAAATCACCTCGTGTGGACGGGACCAAAGACACTGTTTATATTTCTGAGCAGCATTTTTACATGGCTTTATTATAATAATAATGTATGTAATGTATGGCTGCGAGAGTTGGACCATAAGGAAGGCCGAGCTCCAAAGAATAGATGCTTTCGAATTATGGTCCTGGAGAAGACTACTGAGAGTCCCTTGGACTGCAAGGAGATCAAATCAGTCAATCCTAAAGGAAATCAACCCTGAACTGGGGGACATGTTTCATGCTGCACTGAATTTTGGAAGGGGAAGATGAAGCAAGAGAAACTCAGTCCTCAATCCCAGAAAACCCCCCTGGGGGGGGTGACCACTGGTCAGCTCTGAAGGGTACTGAAAGAGGGTAGGCTAGCTCAGTTACCCTGAGAGCTAGGCTAAGGGCACATCTACATTGGGCAAGCAGGCGTGGCCCAAATGCTGGAGGGATGAAGGAAACTTAAAAAAAAACCCAGAAGAAATATTTTTCTCTGCAATTTCATTTTAATTATCACTCAAGATTTTATGCGCAGGGTTTCTAATAGAAACATATATATTTGTAGGGCAGCCCTTTACTTTCCCAGTTTACACCTAAAAAGTCCCCCCCCCCCGATTCTATACCTATATACCTGTACCTTTTTTTAACAGAAGCAAGCATAACAGGCATCTAATTTTCAAAGTTCTCCCTTTTTCAGCCTTCTCCAAGTTTCCTGGCAGCTAAAGTGCTTTTCATGTACAGAAAGAAACACTGCAGCTATCTAAATAATAAAGGATAATCATATACAACTGATAATTGAGCATGAGGATTTCTAATCTTGTATATGATAACGAAAGATTCCAGATATGGGAGATTTTATTTGTAAAGTGGGAGGATGGAAGGAATGCAACTGATACAACATGGAGCTTAAGGAGCAGCAAAGCCAGGAAAAAGTGGGATGGGAGCCAGCACTGCAATACAGGTCTATAACCCTTCTGATGGGGAGTACTGATTAATATTAGGAGCACCAGCATCAGCACTCAGGACAAAGCAGTTGGCAAGCAAGGCTTGGGGCAAGAGAGTCAGAGAGGAGGAGACAGGCAGAGCAAAGGCAATCGAACACACTGAGGCTGGACAGGCAGTTTCTTTCTTTCTTAAACAAGAGCTCTCCTGTGCAATCACACAGTCCCTATGATTTAGCTATCAGGATATTTTGGACTTCAATGGGATTAGCCTCAGAAGCAGCGGTGAATTACTTAATCAGCTCACATTGCAAGAGCTAAACTAGCTGCTAATACACATTTACCTCAGTTACTGTGTACTTCAGAAGCTATCTTGGCCTCGCCTTTCTAAACGACATGATAAAGGAGAGCTGACAGGATGGCACCATAGGATTGCAAATTAGGGTTGCCAGGTCTGGGTTAGAAAATAGCTGGAGACTTTGGGGGCGGATCCAGGAGAGAGCGGGGTTTGGGGAGGAGAGAGGCCTCAGCATGGTATAATGCCATAAAGTCCACCCTTCAAAGTAGCCATTTTCTCCAGGAGAGCTGGAAATTAGTTGTAAAAGCGGGAGATCTCCAGGCCCCACCTGGAGGCTGGGAACCCTATTGCAAATTCCCGTTTGGGAAATCCCTGGATATTTTTGGGGGGGGGGCGGAGCCTGGAAAGGGCAGAGTTTGGGGAAGGAAAGGAATTTAGGAGGGATGTGATATCATAAACCTCCCCTCCAAAGCTGCCATTTCCTGTAGGGGAATTGATCTCTGTAGACTGTAGATCACCTATAATCACGAGAGGCTCCCCCCTAGAGACTGGCAACCCTACAACAGTAGGACCAACTGAACATTAGGATGAGGGCTTTAGTTCAGTTCTCCCAGTTCTCCAGTAGCATGGTAGAAGAAAGAGGAGTAATTAGGGCTATATTAACAACTGTGGCCTGGGAATGAAGTCCCATCCCAGTGACAATTAGCACTCATTGCTGAGGTTACTCGGCTACCACTTTTGAGGAAGGAACTATGCCTATTGGTTCATTTCAAGCTTAGAGAGACCACCTGTAGCAGCAGGACCATGTGAGGGCAAAGCAGAGGACTTTTGCCAGTATAGTTGTCTAACTGTACCACAAGCAAGAAGATGAACAGCCTTGGCATATTGGCTCAAAAAACAACAGTGGTTTGAGTCCAACAGTCATTTCCTGCCAGCAGTAGGGGGCAACCCCCCCTCTCACCTCACACCCCCAGATCACCCCCACACACTGAGGGTGCGTTCAGACGCAGAGTTTGCAACAGTATAGGTGCCGGTTGCAATCGGTGTACTTACCAGCGTTCACACGTAGAACATCTGCCTTCTGTCCCTAACCGTTACAAAGCCCTTTAAACCGTTGTACTCTGCCACTAGGCCCCCAAGTGGTGGTATCCTGAGTACAATGGTTGTAATTGCTGTACCCGCCGTCTGATCGCTCTCCACCGTCGAGAAACAACTTCCGTTCAGAAGCCTGAGGCTTCCGCTTTCCCCCCGCCATTTGTTTTTTAAAGTAGGCGATATGCGCTTGGGCGAAGCTTCGCCCCGGTGTTTGTTTTTTTAAAAAAGAAAAGGTCCTCAGGGGGCAGAGAGAGGGAAGAGCGGCGGCTACTTTAGGGTGACCGGAGGAGTGGCAACAATGTGTCAGTTTCCTGAGTTGCCGTCCGAGAAGAGGTGGGAGCGGGTTTGATTCAGCGTCAAATTGCAACTGCATGCATATATTTTTTTAAATCATCAAATGGGGGAAGGGGGTAGGGGAGAAGGGTCTTCCATGGGGAACCGTCATTCCAAATCGTCTTTCTGTCTCTCTCTTTCTTTTTTTGGCCTTTTCTGGTGCAATATTGCTCCTGCTGTGTGCCCCTCTTTGCAGTTCCAAGGAAGTTTGTAAAAAAAAGGGGGGGGGAATAGAAAGATGGGAAACTGGACTTTATTTTCTTTCCTGCACAGGTTCCCCCCCCCCAAACAAACCTGTTTTGTGTGAATTTGTATGGGGTTCCAGGTGTTTTTTTTTTAATTTCCCCCCTTTCAACTCAAGCTGCAATTTTGTTCTCCCTCTCTTGGTTTTCAGGAACAGACGCCAGGAGCTCTCAAACATGTAGCGAGGGGAGGGGGGGAGTCAGAGCAACGCCAGTAAAGGACTGCAAGACACCTTTTAAAAACTTGGATCGAGTTGCATATGTCTGCATTTTTTGGGAGAGGAGAGGGGAAAAAAGATTTGGGGTAGGGGGAAAAACTGGCCCTCTGTTGAAAACCCTGTATCCAGGCGACTGGTTGCATTGGAAGAAAAAAGGGAGAGAACGGGCTTTAGGACCCCTCGGACGGAGTCCCAGCTGCCTCCGGCCGTCCCTCTCGCCATTCTGTTGATGGCTGCGTATGCGCATGTTCAAACTGAGGTTTTTTAACAAAACAACCGCTGACGCCCGCTGCGTGTGAACGGGCATACAGCGATAGGCTTCGCTGTGAGGGAGGTAAGTGTGATCGCGTTTCAGCCGGCATAAACTGCACCGGTTCCAACCGGCACAGTTTATGCCGGCTGAAACGCCCCGTCTGAACGCACCCACTGTTTCTGTGCCCCCCCCCCCAGCAGCATTTCAAAGAGCTCAGTAGACTGCAGTAGGAGAAGGGAATCAGTGAAAATCTTCCTCCCTCTTCTACTGGTGGGAGTGAGCTACATCATAAGAAAATAAACTTTGGACATGCCACAGTGTAATTCTTTTGTTTCACACTCTTTTTACAGATTTGTAAGTAGACTTGGGTGCCAGGACCGATAGACAGATGAAAGGAAGAACAGCATACACATTTCCATTTTGATCACAAGCAAAGACAAATGAGGAAAAGTACTTGAATTTGCACTAGGCCAGCAAAGACAGAGACACTCTGCAGAGCATGAGGTAATCCTTTGGATACAACTACTGATCAGGTTAAAACCCACTGGATTTTTGGTTCTTTATACATTCATTCCATTCCATGAATGTATGATTTTTGGGGCGTGTGTGTTAAAACTATCTGCCTGTTAGCAGCAGTAGCAGCATATAACACGATATTAATGGAATTTCTCACTTTAAGTGATATTAATTGTTTAGGTAGAAAACTAGTGAATTGCCAGGTTAGTAATCTAATGTCACTTTAAAAACAATTTAATACAGTGTGATTTGTGTTTGCTTTGCACCATTTCACTAGAAAGAAATGATCCTGTCATAGCCTCAAACACCATATTTTGAGGATATATATTGAAATGGGCAATTCTCAGAAAAAATCAATTATGTTAATGACAATTAATGCCCAAAAGGAAATTTTATTAATTTTACTAAAATGCTTCAAATTTATAAATTTACAAACTTAGAAAATATAGATTAAATTTAGAAGTTATTTAAATTAAACCATCAGATATTTAACAGTGCTATAAACAAGGCATACTACTGAATTATTCAATGACTATGCAGTTCCATGGCTTTTATGTGAGCTTTGTATTCCTGTATGAATGTTAAAGAATGTAATTTATTTTCAGCCTGTTACATCAAAATAAAGACGAATGTATCCACTTGCTAACACTTTGAAGCAGCAATGCTTCCATCCATGCACATCATCAAAATGTTGGACTCCTGTAACATCTGGAACAAGATTTCTTGTAGAAATGCAAAATAAAAACCCCACCCCAACTAATGCTATAAGAAGTGACTGCAAACTGAGGATGCCTGATACCATCAGGTGGTCCAGGGTTATTGGTTTCAGGTATGTCCCTGGCTGCCAGGATTAGACTGATCCAGATGCCTGGGAAGTAATAAGAAGACTGAGGCTTCCGGTCTAGCTAAGATGGAGGACTGAAGCGTTTCGCAATCGTGCGAAGCGAGCGACGGCCACTTTTGACAGTTTGGGCAATATACAGCCCAACGCATCACTCCCCAGCGAGGGGGGGGGACAAGCAGGCAGCAGCGCCCTAGAGGGAGTGTGAGGTTGGCGTAATCCAGCTTCGGAAGAAGCTGAATTGGGCTTTGACCTCCTCCCACGAAGAAGGCAAGTGCCAAGCAACTCTATAGTGGCCGATCGAGCCGGGCTACCGGCATAAATTCTTCGTCAGCAGACTTCTTTGAAGAAGGACAACAACTGTGAGTTAAAAGAAACAATGCGAAACCCGTTTTGAACGTGCTAGATAACAAAAACGTGCCGCTTACCTGAACTGAGTTTGGAGTCAATTTGAATTAAGCGGTTGAGCGGAAAATGAATAGTAAATCCCAGAAATCCGATTCCGGAGAGAAAAAAGTTGATTGAAGCCTTTAAAAACTGTAAAAACGCTTATTGTTTAACATTCCTGTGGTGAAGATGGAGCCGTGTGCGCAACTGTAAAATCGAAACTCACGAACAATAGCGTGGGAAGAGCAGGCTGGTGTTACAAAGAAAGAGGTCCGTGTGAAACATCCAGGAAGTTGAATTCCTAGACGGGCATTAGCGAAAGGAAGACAGTGGAACTTTTAAAGGTGCCGGACCGGAAGTGAGTTGTATGCGGAAGGAAGGGCCTGCAAAGTATCAATTTGACCTACTCTACATGAAATTACCATAGAGAAGTTGCGCCCGACATTTTGAGGAGGACTTCAACTAAATTTGCTTTTTTAATATATTTCTAAGGGTCTTTGGAAAGCGTAAACAGAGAGGCATGGAGGACTAAATCTTATCATCTAGAAGAGTGCTTTATCTTGCGAATCTGTGAATTGAAAAGAAATCGCCAAGACGGAGACCAGGAGAGGCAAGAAAAGAGCCGACTCAGACCCAGAACTTAAACCGGTTGTGAGACCTAGGATTGGATCTACTTCAGCCCCCAAAATGTCAAGGGGAAGAGAGAAAAAAGAGATGCAGGCCTCCATGGAAGCAATGGAGAAGAGAATGACAGAGGCAATACAAGCCATGGGGGAGCAGATAGAAAAAACATTGGGGGACCAACTGGAGAAGCAAACTCAGATTCATCTGAAACATCTAGAAGAAGTCCAAGAGAAGAACATAACAGCATTGAAGGAATTGGTTACTACAGAAATAACTTCAATCAAGCAAGAAATGGAAGGAGTTAAGAAGGATGTTCAAGCAAATGCAACCAAGACTACAGAGACAGAGGAGAAGATACAAAAAATAGAAGAGAAACAAGATTCTTTGACTCAACAAATTACAAGATCAGAGACAATGATGGAGTTCAGAAGGATGCAGACTCATCTGAGATTCAGAGGCATTAAGGAAACAGAGAATGAGAACTTAAAAGAAAAAATGATGGAAGTGATAACGGCTTTTCTGGGCGAGGAGGAAGGGTCAATGGACTCAGACTTTGATTTGATTTATAGAGTGAACTCCAGAATTGCAGAAAAGAAGAATTTACCAAGGGATGTAATTGTACAATTTGTAACAAGATCAATAACAGAGGAGATATTCAAGAAGCAATTCAACGTCCCTTTTGTAATAGAGGGAAACAAAATTATGGTGATGAGAGAACTCCCAAGAACAATACTGCAAGACAGGAAAAGGTATAAATCCTTGGCGGACAAACTCAGAGCTTTGAGCATCAGATATAGATGGGAGATTCCACAAGGTTTATCCTTTACGTATCAAGGTGGGAGGATTCAGATCAGATCGATGATGGACTTTTATAAATTTAAGGCGGACAATGCGGACGTCTTTGGAGAACTTTAAAATAAAACGCATAATGGAGTACAAATTGTTGTCATGGAATGTTAATGGATTAAATTCACCAAACAAGAGGAAAAGAATCAATCATTGGATACAGAAACAGAAATGCAACGTGATATGCTTGCAAGAAACACATATTAGAAAACAGGATATAAAATATTTAAAGAATGCTTTATTTGGAATTGAATTTTGTTCTGCGGCCTCAAACAAGAAAAAAGGAGTTGTGACATATGTGAAGAAGGAGTTACAACCTACAGAAATTTTTAAGGACATAGATGGCAGATACGTGGGTGTGGAATTAATGATTCAGCAGAAAAAAACATTGTTGATCAACGTGTACGCACCCAATGGAGCAAAGGAAAAATTTTTTAAGGATATAACTGACCAATTACAACAATTGACTTATGAGCAAGTTATTATGGCCGGAGACTTTAATGGGACAATAGATCGTCTAGACAGAAAACCACAAAAGGACAACGAATTCAGCGGAAAATTGCCAAAGAATTTTTTTGAATTAGTTAAGCAAGAAAAATTAGAAGATGTTTGGAGGAAATGGAACCCGATGCAGAAAGACTTTACTTTTTATTCCAATAGACATTGCTCTTTTTCCAGAATTGATATGATTTGGATGTCTGAAGAATTATCAATGAAAACACATAAGACTGAAATTTTGCCAAGATGTAATTCAGATCACAATCCGGTGGTATGGAGTTCCACAGAAAGGAAAAAACCCTTTCTGTGGAGGATTAATGAAGACTTGTTGGATAAGAAAACGGTAATTGAGATGTTAAAGGAAGAAACGAAACAATTCTTTCAACAAAATTTAAATAAAGAAACACCGATACAGATTGTATGGGATGCTTATAAAGCGGTGATGAGAGGAATTCTCATCTCGCAAAACGTGAAGCAAAAAAAGGAAAAACTTCAAAAACAAACAGAAGTGTTAGAAAAAATTGCTCAGAAAGAAAAGGAATTAAAAAAGAAGCCTGGAAAAAAGCAAATTATTAAAGAATTAAAGTTGCTGAAGGAACAACTGAATGAGACTTGGAATCAGGAAATGTATTGGAATTTAAAGAAGTTACAACAGAAATCTTTTGAAGGGGCGAACAAACCGGGAAAATACTTAGCTTGGCAACTTAAGGCTAGAAGAGAGAGAAGAATGATAACCAAAATAATAGAAGATGGAAAAGAGTTCGTTGATCCTAATGGAATAAAGAGATGTTTCTTCAAGTATTATGCTAAACTATTCCAAACAACTAGAGTTGATCTTGAGAAGATTAAAACATATTTAAAGGAGATTCCACTACCAAAAATAAGTAAGGAATACAAAGATTTATTAAATGGTCCAATTCAAAAAGAAGAAGTGATGAAGGCAATAGAAGAGACAAAGTTGGGGAAGGCGCCTGGGCCGGACGGATTTACAGCGAAATTCTACAAAAAGATGAAAGAAGAAATTTCCCCGGTCCTGGAAGCTTTAACCAACGAAATAAGAGAAAACAAAAAGGTGCCGGACTCATGGAAAGAAGCAATTATTTCTTTGATTCCAAAGGAAGGACAAGATTCAACAAATGTAAAGAACTACAGGCCAATATCTCTTTTGAACAACGATTATAAAATCTTTGCAAAAATTATTGCAGAAAGGGTGAAAAACTATTTACAAACGGTAATTTCTGAAGATCAAGCGGGCTTTTTACCCAAAAGGCAGATTAGAGACAATGTAAGAATAGTAATGGACGCAATTGAATATTATGAAAAGCACCCAGAAAAAGAAGTAGCTTTTCTGTTTGTTGATGCAGAAAAAGCTTTTGACAATCTTAATTGGAATTTTATGCACCAGATGATGGAAAAGATTGAAGCGGGACAACATTTTAGAAATTGTATTGAAGCTATCTATTCTGAACAAAGAGCTAAAATAAATGTGAATAAAGAACTGACAGATAACTTCAAAGTACAGAAAGGAACAAGGCAAGGTTGTCCGTTATCACCGTTATTATTTATCTGGGTATTGGAAATACTTTTACAAAAAATACAGTACGATCAAGAAATAAAGGGCTTGACACATAAAGGACACCAATACAAATATCGAGCATTTGCAGACGATGTAATGTTTATGGTGGAAAACCCAACAGAAAAATTGACATTGCTTTTTCAAAAAATAAAGGAGTTTGGAGAATTGGCCGGCTTTTACGTAAATAAGAATAAAACAAAACTTATATGTAAAAACATGATCAAACAAAAACAAGTGGAACTACAAGAACTGGTACAATGTGAAGTAGTTAAAAAAACAAAATACCTTGGAATTGAATTAACGGCAAAAAATATAGACCTATATAAGAATAATTATGAGAAATTATGGACTAAGCTGACTCAAGATTTTAAGAAATGGGATAAAATGAACTTATCACTGATGGGAAGAATATCAGTTATAAAAATGAATGTCCTACCACGTTTGATGTTCCTGTTCCAAACAATACCAATTCTGCATAAAACGGATTTGTTGGCCAAGTGGCAACAAGAGTTGTCAAAATTTGTTTGGGCAGGCAAGAAACCAAGGATCAAAATGAAAATACTTTGTGATGCCAAAGAAAGAGGAGGTCTACAAATGCCAAATCTTAGACTATATTATGAAGCGGTTTGTCTAACATGGATGGATCAATGGGTGAAGCTTGAAAATGACAGATTGTTGGGGTTGGAAGGGCATGATTGTAGATTTGGCTGGCATGCATATTTATGGTATGACAAGATAAAAATGGACAGTTTTTTTAAACTTCACTTGGTGAGAAAAGCTTTGTATATGGTATGGACAAGATATAAGAAGTACCAGAGTGACTTAAGACCATTGTGGATTGTACCAGTAGAAGTGTTGATATCTTACTCAAGACAGCGAGGTAGAGACTGGTTGCCATATAGAGATTTAATTAAAAAAGAGGGAACAGAGTGGGTAATGAAAAAGCAGAATGAAATTGAATATGAATATGAGTGGTTGAAATATATGCAGATTTATGATCTTTTTAGATCTGACAAAAAAAACTATGGTTTTAGAGAGGAAAAAAATGAAATTGAAAAGGTTTGGGAGAGTGGAGGAGGAAAAAATATTTCTAAAATGTATAAGGTGTTGTTAAAATGGTATACTGAAGATGAAACTGTTAAAGAACAAATGTTAAAATGGGCTATTAATATGAATAAGGAAGTGGCTATGGAAACCTGGGAATATTTGTGGAAAAATTCTATTAAGATCTCGACATGTACTAATGTTAAAGAAAACTGTTATAAGATGATGTATAGGTGGTACATGACACCTAAGAAAATTGCAAATATGAATCAAAATATGTCAAACAAATGCTGGAAATGTAAGAGGCATGAGGGCTCATTTTATCATATGTGGTGGACTTGTGAGAAAGCTGTAGACTTTTGGACAAAAGTCCACAATGAAATGCAAAAAATATTGAAATGTTCTTTTAAAAAAGCACCGGAAATTCTGCTTTTGGGACTTAAAATGGAAGAAGTCAATACGACTAAAAAGACTTTACTCTGGTACCTGATAGTGACAGCGAGAATGATTTATGCTCAGTTTTGGAAGACAGAAAAGGTACCAGAGGTTGAAGAATGGATACAAAAAGTTCTGTTCATGGCACAAATGGATAAGATTACAAAAAAACTGAATAACAAAGAAGACGATGAGTTTTTTGGAGAATGGAATGACTTTAAAATTTATCTGGAAAAGAACTGGGATGTGAAACAAAACTTAATATGTTTAGATCAATATTAAGTCAAATGATGTTATCTTTAGATTGTAATGATGAGAAACTGATATTGTTGATGATATGAAGTAATTTGGAGCAGGGGTGGAAGCATTGTGGGAAGCCATTGGAGGGAGGGGAGGAACTGGGAATGGGGTAGACAAGTGATAGAATGAAAAGTTTTATATGTTGTATTCCTGAGAAAATAAAAAATTTGTTTACCAAAAAAAAAAAAAAGAAGACTCAATTCTGTCTGTACACATCAAGAAACAAATCATGTTGTCTGCCACACATCCCTCATCTTAGTCCTCTCTCTATTGCAGATAGGTGTTATTTTTCCTGCCAACCTACACCTCAACTCCAGAGCTCACACTGATGTTCATATAGCATTCTAATACCAACTAACACTTGGTGCTTCATCAAGCAACATTTTGCTCCACAAGCAACTAGGGTTACCTCACTTACAGCCTGGACATTTCCCACTCTTATTATGAATATGGCTGAATCTTCTAAGTTTCCCCTGAAACAATAGCTTTAATGGAAAAGAGTCATTTAGATTGCAAGTAACAACAGGGTGAAATCTAGTCAAGAAATCTAGTCTGCCAATTTAAAAGACAGGGATTATTTAAAGATTCAGAAAAGAAAGTGCTAAAAACAAAATGTTGGTAATTACTCCTGCACAGTGGAGATGATCCAGAGGGTCTCCTGCAGGTGATGTTAGGCAAGAAATGCCTTCAAGTGTGCACAGTTTCCCTGTCTATAGGTCTCAGTGGCAGAAAACATGCCTACAGGACAATACAGAAGGAAGTGGCAAATGTTAACAAGCATCTGAACTGGATCCTTAGTCTCTACAACAGGGGCACACAACAGGGGCATGATAGCGCCTGCTGACACCTTTCCTGGTGCCCACCAAGTGTTTTTAGAAACTGGGCAGGGCCACTGGAGATCTGATTGGCTGTGCAGATTAAAAGAAACCCTGTTAAACAGAAGAAGAAGAAGAAGAAGAAGAAGAAGAAGAAGAAGAAGAAGAAGAAGAAGAAGAAGAAGAAGAA